>NC_064929.1:94791512-95093053 GCF_023897955.1 Schistocerca gregaria | reverse complement strand
ACACTAGATCGCGTGTTCACCCTCCCTTTCTGGAACCAATGTGGCGCGTTTGCTTCTTTCGCTTCCAGTTTGAACTGTAAATAGCAGAACTCTATTTAGTTATAGGAACATTTTCACATTGATGCAAAGGAAACTAGATATTAACGAACGGCGAATAAGACCGTTTCCTAGCAACAGCCACGCTGTGCACTACGCACTCGTGTGAGTCCAATGACATACTTCATGTGCGGCTCTAACTGTCGACCTTCGCTTTACAATACTTATGCACTCTTCTGGTGGTACCGACGCATACATACTGAAACGTCTTTGGATCGTCAGTGAGTACTTCATATTAGAAATTTCGTGTTCTTGCTGATGTGCATTGAAGGGCCGATTTATCAGAGAAACTCACTTCTGCGCCTAGTTACAGTATGTCGCCCAAGCAGCTACAGGAAAACGGCTTCAGCGGTGCTCGCCTTGCACTCGGCTTTGATCGCCTACAGAGCTATCGACTTCGGCATCTGGCGCCAGGAGGGTAGGCGACATATGACGGCGCAGGCATCACGTAGCAGAAGGCGGTGGTAGTATGTCGGTCAGAATGGTTGCTTCCCAAGTAGCTGCTCCGGGTTTGAAACCCAAACATCGCACAGAAAATGTCTCCTTTACTCAGGAAGCTGTTTTCAAGCACACGAATCCTTTCCCTTCACCTCTCATAGGCTAGTGCGTATTACAATTCACAGCATCTTGTGTCCCCATGTGTCGACTTGTCTCGACTTTGCTCGGCTGACGCGAAAGCTGACGCTTGAAAATGGGCGTATATGTAGACGACAGGCGCTAGAAACGACTGGAAGAGGGCGCATCGCCAAACACACAACGGACCCTTTCATTAGACTGTGGCCTCATGTACGTGCCTTTGCGTTCTGAGAGCAAGAGGGGGGTCAGCGAGCTGGACCGTACCATTACCGCACAGATGCACCAAAAGCTAAGGAAAAAGGCAAAACCTGAAGTAACCAACAGCACGAGGACTTTTTAGTTTCTCACCCACCCGAGTACTAACGCCGCCCAACGCTGCCTAATTTCGGTGATCGGACATGAAAAGCGTCGTTGGCATGGCATACAAGTTGGCGAGAATGTTTCCTGACGTGCAGACGTCTTAGTCCGTGTACAGATCACTTGGGACTTGCCTGGTAGTCTTTCTCGTTGCCCTTTTGGGAAGCCACAACACAACGACCTACGGAAACGTCCGTGAGAAGAGCTAAAACTCGGCACGAGAAAAATATGTTCCGCTATTTCTTTTCGACCGATCGGGCTTTCGGACGTGCGACTCCTGCACTGTTGCGACTGTCGTCTCTAGTAAAATCTCCACGGCGTGTTTCTGCGTAATTTACTTGTTCTATAAGATCAAGGGAGTACGTTAGCCTCAGAATGTTTAAAATGCATTGTCAGATGTGGGGTTCAAACCCACGCCCCTTACAGTAACCAGAGCTTAAATCTGGCGACATACACAGCTTGGCGAATCTGACGTACGACACAACCGCTCCAGTGACTTCCATCTTTATCAGGATCTCAGCAACCTCACTCCGAAATCTGTTTCTTTTTTCGGTAGGATGGAGTTATGTCTGTTTAAGAGTATGTAAGACGCTATGTCAGATGTGGCATAGGAAACGCACCCTCCCTTTCTGGAACCAATGTGGCGCGTTTGCTTCTTTCGCTTCCAGTTTGAACTGTAAATAGCAGAACTCTATTTAGTTATAGGAACATTTTCACATTGATGCAAAGGAAAGTAGATACTAACGAACGGCAAATAAGACCGTTTCCTAGCAACAGCCACGCTGTGCACTACGCACTCGTGTGAGTCCAATGACATACTTCATGTGCGGCTCTAACTGTCGACCTTCGCTTTACAATACTTATGCACTCTTCTGGTGGTACCGACGCATACATACTGAAACGTCTTTGGATCGTCAGTGAGTACTTCATATTAGAAATTTCGTGTTCTTGCTGATGTGCATTGAAGGGCCGATTTATCAGAGAAACTCACTTCTGCGCCTAGTTACAGTATGTCGCCCTAGCAGCTCCAGGAAAACGGCTTCAGCGGTGCTCGCCTTGCACTCGGCTTTGATCGCCTACAGAGCTATCGACTTCGGCATCTGGCGCCAGGAGGGTAGGCAGCACATGACGGCGCAGGCATCACATAGCAGAAGGCGGTGGTAGTATGTCGGTCAGAATGGTTGCTTCCCAAGTAGCTGCTCCGGGTTTGAAACCCAAACATCGCACGGAAAATGTCTCCTTTACTCAGGAAGGTGTTTTCAAGCATACAAATCCTTTCCCTTCACCTCTCATAGGCTAGTGCATATTACATTTCACAGCATCTTGTGTCCCCATGTGTCGACTTGTATCGACTTTGCTCGGCTGACGCGAAAGCTGACGCTTGAGAATGGGCGTATATGTAGACGACAGGCGCTAGAAACAACTGGGAGAGGTCGATTCGCCAAACACACAACAGACCCTTTCATGTTCGTGCCTTTGCGTACTGAGAGCAAGAGGGGGGTCAGCGAGCTGGACCGTACCATTACCGCACAGCTGCACAAAAACTAAGGACAAAGGCAAAACCTTAAGTAACCAACAGCACGAGGACTTTTTAGTTTCTCACTAACCCGAGTACTAACGCCGCCCAACGCTGCTTAATTTCGGTGATCGGACATGAAAAGCGTCGTTGACACGGCATACAAGTTGGCGAGAATTTTTCGCGACGTGCGGACGTCTTAGTCCGTGTACAGATCACTTGGGACTTGCCTGGTAGTCTTTCTCGTTGCCCTTTTGGGAAGCCACAACACAACGACCTACGGAAACGTCCGTGAGAAGAGCTAAAACTCGACACGAGAAAAATATGTTCCGCTATTTCTTTTCGACCGATCGGGCTATCGGACGTGCGACGCCTGCACTGCTGCCACTGTCGTCTCTAGTAAAATCTCCACGGCGTGTTTCTGCGTAATTTACTTGTTCTATAAGATCAAGGGAGTACGTTTTCTCAGAATGTTTAAAATGCATTGTCAGATGTGGGGTTCACACCCACGCCCCTTACAGTAACCAGAGCTTAAATCTGGCGACACACACAGCTTGGCGAATCTGACGTACGACACAACCGCTCCAGTGACTTCCATCTTTATCAAGATCTCAGCAACCTCACTCCGAAATCTGTTTCTTTTTTCGGTAGGATGGAGTTATGTCAGTTTAAGAGTATGTAAGACGCTATGTCAGATGTGGCATAGGAAACGCACCCTCCCTTTCTGGAACCAATGTGGCGCGTTTGCTTCTTTCGCTTCCAGTTTGAACTGTAAATAGCAGAACTCTATTTAGTTATAGGAACATTTTCACATTGATGCAAAGGAAAGTAGATATTAACGAACGGCAAATAAGACCGTTTCCTAGCAACAGCCACGCTGTGCACTACGCACTCGTGTGAGTCCAATGACATACTTCATGTGCGGCTCTAACTGTCGACCTTCGCTTTACAATACTTATGCACTCTTCTGGTGGTACCGACGCATACATACTGAAACGTCTTTGGATCGTCAGTGAGTACTTCATATTAGAAATTTCGTGTTCTTGCTGATGTGCATTGAAGGGCCGATTTATCTGAGAAACTCAATTCTGCGCCTAGTTACAGTATGTCGCCCAAGCAGCTACAGGAAAACGGCTTCAGCGGTGCTCGCCTTGCACTCGGCGTTGAGCGCCTACAGAGCTATCGACTTCGGCATCTGGCGCCAGGAGGGTAGGCGACACATGACGGCGCAGGCATCACGTAGCAGAAGGCGGTGGTAGTATGTCGGTCAGAATGGTTGCTTCCCAAGTAGCTGCTCCGGGTTTGAAACCCAAACATCGCACGGAAAATGTCTCCTTTACTCAGGAAGGTGTTTTCAAGCACACGAATCCTTTCTCTTCACCTCTCATAGGCTAGTGCGTATTACAGTTCACAGCATCTTGTGTCCCCATGTGTCGACTTGTCTCGACTTTGCTCGGCTGACACGAAAGCTGACGCTTGAAAATGGGCGTATATGTAGACGACAGGCGCTAGAAACGACTGGGAGAGGGCGCATCGCCAAACACACAACGGACCCTTTCATTAGACTGTGGCCTCATGTACGTGCCTTTGCGTTCTGAGAGCAAGAGAGGGTTCAGCGAGCTGGACCGTACCATTACCGCACAGCTGCACCAAAAGCTAAGGAAAAAGGCAAAACCTTAAGTAACCAACAGCACAAGGACTTTTTAGTTTCTCACTAACCCGAGTACTAACGCCGCCCAACGCTGCTCAATTTCGGTGATCGGACATGAAAAGCGTCGTTGACACGGCATACAAGTTGGCGAGAATTTTTCGCGACGTGCGGACGTCTTAGTCCGTGTACAGATCACTTGGGACTTGCCTGGTAGTCCTTCTCGTTGCCCTTTTGGGAAGCCACAACACAACGACCTACGGAAACGGCCGTGAGAAGAGCTAAAACTCGGCACGAGAAAAATATGTTCCGCTATTTCTTTTCGACCGATCGGGCTATCGGATGTGCGACGCCTGCATTGCTGCCACTGTCGTCTCTAGTAAAATCTCCACGGCGTGTTTCTGCGTAATTTACTTTTTCTATAAGATCAAGGGAGTACGTTAGCCTCAGAATGTTTAAAATGCATTGTCAGATGTGGGGTTCAAACCCACGCCCGTTACAGTAACCAGAGCTTAAATCTGGCGACATACACAGCTTGGCGAATCTGACGTACGACACAACCTCTCCAGTGACTTCCATCTTTATCAAGATCTCAGCAACCTCACTCCGAAGTCTGTTTCTTTTTTCGGTAGGATGGAGTTAAGTCAGTTTAAGAGTATGTAAGACGCTATGTCAGATGTGGCATAGTAAACGCACCCTCCCTTTCTGGAACCAATGTGGCGCGTTTGCTTCTTTCGCTTCCAGTTTGAACTGTAGATAGCAAAACTCTATTTAGTTATAGGAACATTTTCACATTGATGCAAAGGAAACTAGATATTAACGAACGGCGGATAAGACCGTTTCCTAGCAACAGCCACGCTGTGCATTACGCACTCGTGTGAATCCAATGATATACTTCATGTGTGGCTCTAACTGTCGACCTTCGCTTTACAATACTTATGCACTCTTCTGGTGGTACCGACGCATACATACTGAAACGTCTTTGGATCGTCAGTGAGTACTTCATATTAGAAATTTCGTGTTCTTGCTATTGTGCATTGAAGGGCCGATTTATCTGAGAAACTCAGATCTGCGCCTAGTTACAGTATGTCGCCCTAGCAGCTCCAGGAAAACGGCTTCAGCGGTGCTCGCCTTGCACTCGGCGTTGAGCGCCTACAGTGCTATCGACTTCGGCATCTGGCGCCAGGAGGGTAGGCGACACATGACGGCGCAGGCATCACGTAGCAGAAGGCGGTGGTGGTATGTCGGTCAGAATGGTTGCTTCCCAAGTAGCTGCTCCAGGTTTGAAACTCAAACATCGCACGGAAAATGTCTCCTTTACTCAGGAAGGTGATTTCAAGCATACAAATCCTTTCCCTTCACCTCTCATAGGCTAGTGCATATTACATTTCACCACATCTTGTGTCCCCATGTGTCGACTTGTCTCGACTTTGCTCGGCTGACGCGAAAGCTGACGCTTGAAAATGGGCGTATATGTAGACGACAGGCCCTAGAAACGACTGGGAGAGGCCGCATCGCCAAACACACAACGGACCCTTTCATTAGACTGTGGCCTCATGTTCATGCCTTTGCGTACTGAGAGCAAGAGGGGGGTCAGCGAGCTGGACCGTACCATTACCGCACAGCTGCTCCAAAAACTAAGGAAAAAGGCAAAACCTTAAGTAACCAACAGCACGAGGACTCTTTAGTTTCTCACCCACCCGAGTACTAACGCCGCCCAACGCTGCTTAATTTCGGTGATCGGACATGAAAAGCGTCGTTGACACGGCATACAAGTTGGCGAGAATTTTTCGCGACGTGCGGACGTCTTAGTCCGTGTACAGATCACTTGGGACTTGCCTGGTAGTCCTTCTCGTTGCCCTTTTGGGAAGCCACAACACAACGACCTACGGAAACGGCCGTGAGAAGAGCTAAAACTCGGCACGAGAAAAATATGTTCCGCTATTTCTTTTCGACCGATCGGGCTATCGGACGTGCGACGCCTGCATTGCTGCCACTGTCGTCTCTAGTAAAATCTCCACGGCGTGTTTCTGCGTAATTTACTTGTTCTATAAGATCAAGGGAGTACGTTAGCCTCAGAATGTTTAAAATGCATTGTCAGATGTGGGGTTCAAACCCACGCCCATTACAGTAACCAGAGCTTAAATCTGGCGACATACACAGCTTGGCGAATCTGACGTACGACACAACCTCTCCAGTGACTTCCATCTTTATCAAGATCTCAGCAACCTCACTCCGAAGTCTGTTTCTTTTTTCGGTAGGATGGAGTTAAGTCAGTTTAAGAGTATGTAAGACGCTATGTCAGATGTGGCATAGTAAACGCACCCTCCCTTTCTGGAACCAATGTGGCGCGTTTGCTTCTTTCGCTTCCAGTTTGAACTGTAGATAGCAAAACTCTATTTAGTTATAGGAACATTTTCACATTGATGCAAAGGAAACTAGATATTAACGAACGGCGGATAAGACCGTTTCCTAGCAACAGCCACGCTGTGCATTACGCACTCGTGTGAATCCAATGATATACTTCATGTGTGGCTCTAACTGTCGACCTTCGCTTTACAATACTTATGCACTCTTCTGGTGGTACCGACGCATACATACTGAAACGTCTTTGGATCGTCAGTGAGTACTTCAAATTAGAAATTTCGTGTTCTTGCTGATGTGCATTGAAGGGCCGATTTATCTGAGAAACTCAGATCTGCGCCTAGTTACAGTATGTCGCCCTAGCAGCTCCAGGAAAACGGCTTCAGCGGTGCTCGCCTTGCACTCGGCGTTGAGCGCCTACAGTGCTATCGACTTCGGCATCTGGCGCCAGGAGGGTAGGCGACACATGACGGCGCAGGCATCACGTAGCAGAAGGCGGTGGTGGTATGTCGGTCAGATTGGTTGCTTCCCAAGTAGCTGCTCCAGGTTTGAAACTCAAACATCGCACGGAAAATGTCTCCTTTACTCAGGAAGGTGTTTTCAAGCATACAAATCCTTTCCCTTCACCTCTCATAGGCTAGTGCATATTACATTTCACCACATCTTGTGTCCCCATGTGTCGACTTGTCTCGACTTTGCTCGGCTGACGCGAAAGCTGACGCTTGAAAATGGGCGTATATGTAGACGACAGGCGCTAGAAACGACTGGGAGAGGCCGCATCGCCAAACACACAACGGACCCTTTCATTAGACTGTGGCCTCATGTTCATGCCTTTGCGTACTGAGAGCAAGAGGGGGGTCAGCGAGCTGGACCGTACCATTACCGCACAGCTGCACCAAAAACTAAGGAAAAAGGCAAAACCTTAAGTAACCAACAGCACGAGGACTTTTTAGTTTCTCACCCAACCGAGTACTAACGCCGCCCAACGCTGCTTAATTTCGGTGATCGGACATGAAAAGCGTCGTTGACACGGCATACAAGTTGGCGAGAATTTTTCGCGACGTGCGGACGTCTTAGTCCGTGTACAGATCACTTGGGACTTGCCTGGTAGTCCTTCTCGTTGCCCTTTTGGGAAGCCACAACACAACGACCTACGGAAACGGCCGTGAGAAGAGCTAAAACTCGGCACGAGAAAAATATGTTCCGCTATTTCTTTTCGACCGATCGGGCTATCGGACGTGCGACGCCTGCATTGCTGCCACTGTCGTCTCTAGTAAAATCTCCACGCCGTGTTTCTGCGTAATTTACTTGTTCTATAAGATCAAGGGAGTACGTTAGCCTCAGAATGTTTAAAATGCATTCTCAGATGTGGGGTTCAAACCCACGCCCATTACAGTAACCAGAGCTTAAATCTGGCGGCATACACAGCTTGGCGAATCTGACGTACGACACAACCTCTCCAGTGACTTCCATCTTTATCAAGATCTCAGCAACCTCACTCCGAAGTCTGTTTCTTTTTTCGGTAGGATGGAGTTAAGTCAGTTTAAGAGTATGTAAGACGCTATGTCAGATGTGGCATAGTAAACGCACCCTCCCTTTCTGGAACCAATGTGGCGCGTTTGCTTCTTTCGCTTCCAGTTTGAACTGTAGATAGCAAAACTCTATTTAGTTATAGGAACATTTTCACATTGATGCAAAGGAAACTAGATATTAACGAACGGCGGATAAGACCGTTTCCTAACAACAGCCACGCTGTGCATTACGCACTCGTGTGAATCCAATGATATACTTCATGTGTGGCTCTAACTGTCGACCTTCGCTTTACAATACTTATGCACTCTTCTGGTGGTACCGACGCATACATACTGAAACGTCTTTGGATCGTCAGTGAGTACTTCATATTAGAAATTTCGTGTTCTTGCTGATGTGCATTGAAGGGCCGATTTATCTGAGAAACTCAGATCTGGGCCTAGTTACAGTATGTCGCCCTAGCAGCTCCAGGAAAACGGCTTCAGCGGTGCTCGCCTTGCACTCGGCGTTGAGCGCCTACAGTGCTATCGACTTCGGCATCTGGCGCCAGGAGGGTAGGCGACACATGACGGCGCAGGCATCACGTAGCAGAAGGCGGTGGTGGTATGTCGGTCAGAATGGTTGCTTCCCAAGTAGCTGCTCCAGGTTTGAAACTCAAACATCGCACGGAAAATGTCTCCTTTACTCAGGAAGGTGTTTTCAAGCATACAAATCCTTTCCCTTCACCTCTCATAGGCTAGTGCATATTACATTTCACCACATCTTGTGTCCCCATGTGTCGACTTGTCTCGACTTTGCTCGGCTGACGCGAAAGCTGACGCTTGAAAATGGGCGTATATGTAGACGACAGGCCCTAGAAACGACTGGGAGAGGCCGCATCGCCAAACACACAACGGACCCTTTCATTAGACTGTGGCCTCATGTTCATGCCTTTGCGTACTGAGAGCAAGAGGGGGGTCAGCGAGCTGGACCGTACCATTACCGCACAGCTGCACCAAAAACTAAGGAAAAAGGCAAAACCTTAAGTAACCAACAGCACGAGGACTTTTTAGTTTCTCACCCAACCGAGTACTAACGCCGCCCAACGCTGCTTAATTTCGGTGATCGGACATGAAAAGCGTCGTTGACACGGCATACAAGTTGGCGAGAATTTTTCGCGACGTGCGGACGTCTTAGTCCGTGTACAGATCACTTGGGACTTGCCTGGTAGTCCTTCTCGTTGCCCTTTTGGGAAGCCACAACACAACGACCTACGGAAACGGCCGTGAGAAGAGCTAAAACTCGGCACGAGAAAAATATGTTCCGCTATTTCTTTTCGACCGATCGGGCTATCGGACGTGCGACGCCTGCATTGCTGCCACTGTCGTCTCTAGTAAAATCTCCACGCCGTGTTTCTGCGTAATTTACTTGTTCTATAAGATCAAGGGAGTACGTTAGCCTCAGAATGTTTAAAATGCATTCTCAGATGTGGGGTTCAAACCCACGCCCATTACAGTAACCAGAGCTTAAATCTGGCGACATACACAGCTTGGCGAATCTGACGTACGACACAACCTCTCCAGTGACTTCCATCTTTATCAAGATCTCAGCAACCTCACTCCGAAGTCTGTTTCTTTTTTCGGTAGGATGGAGTTAAGTCAGTTTAAGAGTATGTAAGACGCTATGTCAGATGTGGCATAGTAAACGCACCCTCCCTTTCTGGAACCAATGTGGCGCGTTTGCTTCTTTCGCTTCCAGTTTGAACTGTAGATAGCAAAACTCTATTTAGTTATAGGAACATTTTCACATTGATGCAAAGGAAACTAGATATTAACGAACGGCGGATAAGACCGTTTCCTAACAACAGCCACGCTGTGCATTACGCACTCGTGTGAATCCAATGATATACTTCATGTGTGGCTCTAACTGTCGACCTTCGCTTTACAATACTTATGCACTCTTCTGGTGGTACCGACGCATACATACTGAAACGTCTTTGGATCGTCAGTGAGTACTTCATATTAGAAATTTCGTGTTCTTGCTGATGTGCATTGAAGGGCCGATTTATCTGAGAAACTCAGATCTGGGCCTAGTTACAGTATGTCGCCCTAGCAGCTCCAGGAAAACGGCTTCAGCGGTGCTCGCCTTGCACTCGGCGTTGAGCGCCTACAGTGCTATCGACTTCGGCATCTGGCGCCAGGAGGGTAGGCGACACATGACGGCGCAGGCATCACGTAGCAGAAGGCGGTGGTGGTATGTCGGTCAGAATGGTTGCTTCCCAAGTAGCTGCTCCAGGTTTGAAACTCAAACATCGCACGGAAAATGTCTCCTTTACTCAGGAAGGTGTTTTCAAGCATACAAATCCTTTCCCTTCACCTCTCATAGGCTAGTGCATATTACATTTCACCACATCTTGTGTCCCCATGTGTCGACTTGTCTCGACTTTGCTCGGCTGACGCGAAAGCTGACGCTTGAAAATGGGCGTATATGTAGACGACAGGCCCTAGAAACGACTGGGAGAGGCCGCATCGCCAAACACACAACGGACCCTTTCATTAGACTGTGGCCTCATGTTCATGCCTTTGCGTACTGAGAGCAAGAGGGGGGTCAGCGAGCTGGACCGTACCATTACCGCACAGCTGCACCAAAAACTAAGGAAAAAGGCAAAACCTTAAGTAACCAACAGCACGAGGACTTTTTAGTTTCTCACCCAACCGAGTACTAACGCCGCCCAACGCTGCTTAATTTCGGTGATCGGACATGAAAAGCGTCGTTGACACGGCATACAAGTTGGCGAGAATTTTTCGCGACGTGCGGACGTCTTAGTCCGTGTACAGATCACTTGGGACTTGCCTGGTAGTCCTTCTCGTTGCCCTTTTGGGAAGCCACAACACAACGACCTACGGAAACGGCCGTGAGAAGAGCTAAAACTCGGCACGAGAAAAATATGTTCCGCTATTTCTTTTCGACCGATCGGGCTATCGGACGTGCGACGCCTGCATTGCTGCCACTGTCGTCTCTAGTAAAATCTCCACGCCGTGTTTCTGCGTAATTTACTTGTTCTATAAGATCAAGGGAGTACGTTAGCCTCAGAATGTTTAAAATGCATTCTCAGATGTGGGGTTCAAACCCACGCCCATTACAGTAACCAGAGCTTAAATCTGGCGGCATACACAGCTTGGCGAATCTGACGTACGACACAACCTCTCCAGTGACTTCCATCTTTATCAAGATCTCAGCAACCTCACTCCGAAGTCTGTTTCTTTTTTCGGTAGGATGGAGTTAAGTCAGTTTAAGAGTATGTAAGACGCTATGTCAGATGTGGCATAGTAAACGCACCCTCCCTTTCTGGAACCAATGTGGCGCGTTTGCTTCTTTCGCTTCCAGTTTGAACTGTAGATAGCAAAACTCTATTTAGTTATAGGAACATTTTCACATTGATGCAAAGGAAACTAGATATTAACGAACGGCGGATAAGACCGTTTCCTAACAACAGCCACGCTGTGCATTACGCACTCGTGTGAATCCAATGATATACTTCATGTGTGGCTCTAACTGTCGACCTTCGCTTTACAATACTTATGCACTCTTCTGGTGGTACCGACGCATACATACTGAAACGTCTTTGGATCGTCAGTGAGTACTTCATATTAGAAATTTCGTGTTCTTGCTGATGTGCATTGAAGGGCCGATTTATCTGAGAAACTCAGATCTGGGCCTAGTTACAGTATGTCGCCCTAGCAGCTCCAGGAAAACGGCTTCAGCGGTGCTCGCCTTGCACTCGGCGTTGAGCGCCTACAGTGCTATCGACTTCGGCATCTGGCGCCAGGAGGGTAGGCGACACATGACGGCGCAGGCATCACGTAGCAGAAGGCGGTGGTGGTATGTCGGTCAGAATGGTTGCTTCCCAAGTAGCTGCTCCAGGTTTGAAACTCAAACATCGCACGGAAAATGTCTCCTTTACTCAGGAAGGTGTTTTCAAGCATACAAATCCTTTCCCTTCACCTCTCATAGGCTAGTGCATATTACATTTCACCACATCTTGTGTCCCCATGTGTCGACTTGTCTCGACTTTGCTCGGCTGACGCGAAAGCTGACGCTTGAAAATGGGCGTATATGTAGACGACAGGCCCTAGAAACGACTGGGAGAGGCCGCATCGCCAAACACACAACGGACCCTTTCATTAGACTGTGGCCTCATGTTCATGCCTTTGCGTACTGAGAGCAAGAGGGGGGTCAGCGAGCTGGACCGTACCATTACCGCACAGCTGCACCAAAAACTAAGGAAAAAGGCAAAACCTTAAGTAACCAACAGCACGAGGACTTTTTAGTTTCTCACCCAACCGAGTACTAACGCCGCCCAACGCTGCTTAATTTCGGTGATCGGACATGAAAAGCGTCGTTGACACGGCATACAAGTTGGCGAGAATTTTTCGCGACGTGCGGACGTCTTAGTCCGTGTACAGATCACTTGGGACTTGCCTGGTAGTCCTTCTCGTTGCCCTTTTGGGAAGCCACAACACAACGACCTACGGAAACGGCCGTGAGAAGAGCTAAAACTCGGCACGAGAAAAATATGTTCCGCTATTTCTTTTCGACCGATCGGGCTATCGGACGTGCGACGCCTGCATTGCTGCCACTGTCGTCTCTAGTAAAATCTCCACGCCGTGTTTCTGCGTAATTTACTTGTTCTATAAGATCAAGGGAGTACGTTAGCCTCAGAATGTTTAAAATGCATTCTCAGATGTGGGGTTCAAACCCACGCCCATTACAGTAACCAGAGCTTAAATCTGGCGGCATACACAGCTTGGCGAATCTGACGTACGACACAACCTCTCCAGTGACTTCCATCTTTATCAAGATCTCAGCAACCTCACTCCGAAGTCTGTTTCTTTTTTCGGTAGGATGGAGTTAAGTCAGTTTAAGAGTATGTAAGACGCTATGTCAGATGTGGCATAGTAAACGCACCCTCCCTTTCTGGAACCAATGTGGCGCGTTTGCTTCTTTCGCTTCCAGTTTGAACTGTAGATAGCAAAACTCTATTTAGTTATAGGAACATTTTCACATTGATGCAAAGGAAACTAGATATTAACGAACGGCGGATAAGACCGTTTCCTAGCAACAGCCACGCTGTGCATTACGCACTCGTGTGAATCCAATGATATACTTCATGTGTGGCTCTATCTGTCGACCTTCGCTTTACAATACTTATGCACTCTTCTGGTGGTACCGACGCATACATACTGAAACGTCTTTGGATCGTCAGTGAGTACTTCATATTAGAAATTTCGTGTTCTTGCTGATGTGCATTGAAGGGCCGATTTATCTGAGAAACTCACTTCTGCGCCTAGTTACAGTATGTCGCCCTAGCAGCTCCAGGAAAACGGCTTCAGCGGTGCTCGCCTTGCACTCGGCGTTGAGCGCCTACAGTGCTATCGACTTCGGCATCTGGCGCCAGGAGGGTAGGCGACACATGACGGCGCAGGCATCACGTAGCAGAAGGCGGTGGTGGTATGTCGGTCAGAATGGTTGCTTCCCAAGTAGCTGCTCCAGGTTTGAAACTCAAACATCGCACGGAAAATGTCTCCTTTACTCAGGAAGGTGTTTTCAAGCATACAAATCCTTTCCCTTCACCTCTCATAGGCTAGTGCATATTACATTTCACCACATCTTGTGTCCCCATGTGTCGACTTGTCTCGACTTTGCTCGGCTGACGCGAAAGCTGACGCTTGAAAATGGGCGTATATGTAGACGACAGGCGCTAGAAACGACTGGGAGAGGCCGCATCGCCAAACACACAACGGACCCTTTCATTAGACTGTGGCCTCATGTTCATGCCTTTGCGTACTGAGAGCAAGAGGGGGGTCAGCGAGCTGGACCGTACCATTACCGCACAGCTGCACCAAAAACTAAGGAAAAAGGCAAAACCTTAAGTAACCAACAGCACGAGGACTTTTTAGTTTCTCACCCAACCGAGTACTAACGCCGCCCAACGCTGCTTAATTTCGGTGATCGGACATGAAAAGCGTCGTTGACACGGCATACAAGTTGGCGAGAATTTTTCGCGACGTGCGGACGTCTTAGTCCGTGTACAGATCACTTGGGACTTGCCTGGTAGTCCTTCTCGTTGCCCTTTTGGGAAGCCACAACACAACGACCTACGGAAACGGCCGTGAGAAGAGCTAAAACTCGGCACGAGAAAAATATGTTCCGCTATTTCTTTTCGACCGATCGGGCTATCGGACGTGCGACGCCTGCATTGCTGCCACTGTCGTCTCTAGTAAAATCTCCACGGCGTGTTTCTGCGTAATTTACTTGTTCTATAAGATCAAGGGAGTACGTTAGCCTCAGAATGTTTAAAATGCATTCTCAGATGTGGGGTTCAAACCCACGCCCATTACAGTAACCAGAGCTTAAATCTGGCGACATACACAGCTTGGCGAATCTGACGTACGACACAACCTCTCCAGTGACTTCCATCTTTATCAAGATCTCAGCAACCTCACTCCGAAGTCTGTTTCTTTTTTCGGTAGGATGGAGTTAAGTCAGTTTAAGAGTATGTAAGACGCTATGTCAGATGTGGCATAGTAAACGCACCCTCCCTTTCTGGAACCAATGTGGCGCGTTTGCTTCTTTCGCTTCCAGTTTGAACTGTAGATAGCAAAACTCTATTTAGTTATAGGAACATTTTCACATTGATGCAAAGGAAACTAGATATTAACGAACGGCGGATAAGACCGTTTCCTAGCAACAGCCACGCTGTGCATTACGCACTCGTGTGAATCCAATGATATACTTCATGTGTGGCTCTAACTGTCGACCTTCGCTTTACAATACTTATGCACTCTTCTGGTGGTACCGACGCATACATACTGAAACGTCTTTGGATCGTCAGTGAGTACTTCATATTAGAAATTTCGTGTTCTTGCTGATGTGCATTGAAGGGCCGATTTATCTGAGAAACTCAGATCTGGGCCTAGTTACAGTATGTCGCCCTAGCAGCTCCAGGAAAACGGCTTCAGCGGTGCTCGCCTTGCACTCGGCGTTGAGCGCCTACAGTGCTATCGACTTCGGCATCTGGCGCCAGGAGGGTAGGCGACACATGACGGCGCAGGCATCACGTAGCAGAAGGCGGTGGTGGTATGTCGGTCAGAATGGTTGCTTCCCAAGTAGCTGCTCCAGGTTTGAAACTCAAACATCGCACGGAAAATGTCTCCTTTACTCAGGAAGGTGTTTTCAAGCATACAAATCCTTTCCCTTCACCTCTCATAGGCTAGTGCATATTACATTTCACCACATCTTGTGTCCCCATGTGTCGACTTGTCTCGACTTTGCTCGGCTGACGCGAAAGCTGACGCTTGAAAATGGGCGTATATGTAGACGACAGGCCCTAGAAACGACTGGGAGAGGCCGCATCGCCAAACACACAACGGACCCTTTCATTAGACTGTGGCCTCATGTTCATGCCTTTGCGTACTGAGAGCAAGAGGGGGGTCAGCGAGCTGGACCGTACCATTACCGCACAGCTGCACCAAAAACTAAGGAAAAAGGCAAAACCTTAAGTAACCAACAGCACGAGGACTTTTTAGTTTCTCACCCAACCGAGTACTAACGCCGCCCAACGCTGCTTAATTTCGGTGATCGGACATGAAAAGCGTCGTTGACACGGCATACAAGTTGGCGAGAATTTTTCGCGACGTGCGGACGTCTTAGTCCGTGTACAGATCACTTGGGACTTGCCTGGTAGTCCTTCTCGTTGCCCTTTTGGGAAGCCACAACACAACGACCTACGGAAACGGCCGTGAGAAGAGCTAAAACTCGGCACGAGAAAAATATGTTCCGCTATTTCTTTTCGACCGATCGGGCTATCGGACGTGCGACGCCTGCATTGCTGCCACTGTCGTCTCTAGTAAAATCTCCACGCCGTGTTTCTGCGTAATTTACTTGTTCTATAAGATCAAGGGAGTACGTTAGCCTCAGAATGTTTAAAATGCATTCTCAGATGTGGGGTTCAAACCCACGCCCATTACAGTAACCAGAGCTTAAATCTGGCGACATACACAGCTTGGCGAATCTGACGTACGACACAACCTCTCCAGTGACTTCCATCTTTATCAAGATCTCAGCAACCTCACTCCGAAGTCTGTTTCTTTTTTCGGTAGGATGGAGTTAAGTCAGTTTAAGAGTATGTAAGACGCTATGTCAGATGTGGCATAGTAAACGCACCCTCCCTTTCTGGAACCAATGTGGCGCGTTTGCTTCTTTCGCTTCCAGTTTGAACTGTAGATAGCAAAACTCTATTTAGTTATAGGAACATTTTCACATTGATGCAAAGGAAACTAGATATTAACGAACGGCGGATAAGACCGTTTCCTAACAACAGCCACGCTGTGCATTACGCACTCGTGTGAATCCAATGATATACTTCATGTGTGGCTCTAACTGTCGACCTTCGCTTTACAATACTTATGCACTCTTCTGGTGGTACCGACGCATACATACTGAAACGTCTTTGGATCGTCAGTGAGTACTTCATATTAGAAATTTCGTGTTCTTGCTGATGTGCATTGAAGGGCCGATTTATCTGAGAAACTCAGATCTGGGCCTAGTTACAGTATGTCGCCCTAGCAGCTCCAGGAAAACGGCTTCAGCGGTGCTCGCCTTGCACTCGGCGTTGAGCGCCTACAGTGCTATCGACTTCGGCATCTGGCGCCAGGAGGGTAGGCGACACATGACGGCGCAGGCATCACGTAGCAGAAGGCGGTGGTGGTATGTCGGTCAGAATGGTTGCTTCCCAAGTAGCTGCTCCAGGTTTGAAACTCAAACATCGCACGGAAAATGTCTCCTTTACTCAGGAAGGTGTTTTCAAGCATACAAATCCTTTCCCTTCACCTCTCATAGGCTAGTGCATATTACATTTCACCACATCTTGTGTCCCCATGTGTCGACTTGTCTCGACTTTGCTCGGCTGACGCGAAAGCTGACGCTTGAAAATGGGCGTATATGTAGACGACAGGCCCTAGAAACGACTGGGAGAGGCCGCATCGCCAAACACACAACGGACCCTTTCATTAGACTGTGGCCTCATGTTCATGCCTTTGCGTACTGAGAGCAAGAGGGGGGTCAGCGAGCTGGACCGTACCATTACCGCACAGCTGCACCAAAAACTAAGGAAAAAGGCAAAACCTTAAGTAACCAACAGCACGAGGACTTTTTAGTTTCTCACCCAACCGAGTACTAACGCCGCCCAACGCTGCTTAATTTCGGTGATCGGACATGAAAAGCGTCGTTGACACGGCATACAAGTTGGCGAGAATTTTTCGCGACGTGCGGACGTCTTAGTCCGTGTACAGATCACTTGGGACTTGCCTGGTAGTCCTTCTCGTTGCCCTTTTGGGAAGCCACAACACAACGACCTACGGAAACGGCCGTGAGAAGAGCTAAAACTCGGCACGAGAAAAATATGTTCCGCTATTTCTTTTCGACCGATCGGGCTATCGGACGTGCGACGCCTGCATTGCTGCCACTGTCGTCTCTAGTAAAATCTCCACGCCGTGTTTCTGCGTAATTTACTTGTTCTATAAGATCAAGGGAGTACGTTAGCCTCAGAATGTTTAAAATGCATTCTCAGATGTGGGGTTCAAACCCACGCCCATTACAGTAACCAGAGCTTAAATCTGGCGGCATACACAGCTTGGCGAATCTGACGTACGACACAACCTCTCCAGTGACTTCCATCTTTATCAAGATCTCAGCAACCTCACTCCGAAGTCTGTTTCTTTTTTCGGTAGGATGGAGTTAAGTCAGTTTAAGAGTATGTAAGACGCTATGTCAGATGTGGCATAGTAAACGCACCCTCCCTTTCTGGAACCAATGTGGCGCGTTTGCTTCTTTCGCTTCCAGTTTGAACTGTAGATAGCAAAACTCTATTTAGTTATAGGAACATTTTCACATTGATGCAAAGGAAACTAGATATTAACGAACGGCGGATAAGACCGTTTCCTAACAACAGCCACGCTGTGCATTACGCACTCGTGTGAATCCAATGATATACTTCATGTGTGGCTCTAACTGTCGACCTTCGCTTTACAATACTTATGCACTCTTCTGGTGGTACCGACGCATACATACTGAAACGTCTTTGGATCGTCAGTGAGTACTTCATATTAGAAATTTCGTGTTCTTGCTGATGTGCATTGAAGGGCCGATTTATCTGAGAAACTCAGATCTGGGCCTAGTTACAGTATGTCGCCCTAGCAGCTCCAGGAAAACGGCTTCAGCGGTGCTCGCCTTGCACTCGGCGTTGAGCGCCTACAGTGCTATCGACTTCGGCATCTGGCGCCAGGAGGGTAGGCGACACATGACGGCGCAGGCATCACGTAGCAGAAGGCGGTGGTGGTATGTCGGTCAGAATGGTTGCTTCCCAAGTAGCTGCTCCAGGTTTGAAACTCAAACATCGCACGGAAAATGTCTCCTTTACTCAGGAAGGTGTTTTCAAGCATACAAATCCTTTCCCTTCACCTCTCATAGGCTAGTGCATATTACATTTCACCACATCTTGTGTCCCCATGTGTCGACTTGTCTCGACTTTGCTCGGCTGACGCGAAAGCTGACGCTTGAAAATGGGCGTATATGTAGACGACAGGCCCTAGAAACGACTGGGAGAGGCCGCATCGCCAAACACACAACGGACCCTTTCATTAGACTGTGGCCTCATGTTCATGCCTTTGCGTACTGAGAGCAAGAGGGGGGTCAGCGAGCTGGACCGTACCATTACCGCACAGCTGCACCAAAAACTAAGGAAAAAGGCAAAACCTTAAGTAACCAACAGCACGAGGACTTTTTAGTTTCTCACCCAACCGAGTACTAACGCCGCCCAACGCTGCTTAATTTCGGTGATCGGACATGAAAAGCGTCGTTGACACGGCATACAAGTTGGCGAGAATTTTTCGCGACGTGCGGACGTCTTAGTCCGTGTACAGATCACTTGGGACTTGCCTGGTAGTCCTTCTCGTTGCCCTTTTGGGAAGCCACAACACAACGACCTACGGAAACGGCCGTGAGAAGAGCTAAAACTCGGCACGAGAAAAATATGTTCCGCTATTTCTTTTCGACCGATCGGGCTATCGGACGTGCGACGCCTGCATTGCTGCCACTGTCGTCTCTAGTAAAATCTCCACGGCGTGTTTCTGCGTAATTTACTTGTTCTATAAGATCAAGGGAGTACGTTAGCCTCAGAATGTTTAAAATGCATTCTCAGATGTGGGGTTCAAACCCACGCCCATTACAGTAACCAGAGCTTAAATCTGGCGGCATACACAGCTTGGCGAATCTGACGTACGACACAACCTCTCCAGTGACTTCCATCTTTATCAAGATCTCAGCAACCTCACTCCGAAGTCTGTTTCTTTTTTCGGTAGGATGGAGTTAAGTCAGTTTAAGAGTATGTAAGACGCTATGTCAGATGTGGCATAGTAAACGCACCCTCCCTTTCTGGAACCAATGTGGCGCGTTTGCTTCTTTCGCTTCCAGTTTGAACTGTAGATAGCAAAACTCTATTTAGTTATAGGAACATTTTCACATTGATGCAAAGGAAACTAGATATTAACGAACGGCGGATAAGACCGTTTCCTAGCAACAGCCACGCTGTGCATTACGCACTCGTGTGAATCCAATGATATACTTCATGTGTGGCTCTATCTGTCGACCTTCGCTTTACAATACTTATGCACTCTTCTGGTGGTACCGACGCATACATACTGAAACGTCTTTGGATCGTCAGTGAGTACTTCATATTAGAAATTTCGTGTTCTTGCTGATGTGCATTGAAGGGCCGATTTATCTGAGAAACTCACTTCTGCGCCTAGTTACAGTATGTCGCCCTAGCAGCTCCAGGAAAACGGCTTCAGCGGTGCTCGCCTTGCACTCGGCGTTGAGCGCCTACAGTGCTATCGACTTCGGCATCTGGCGCCAGGAGGGTAGGCGACACATGACGGCGCAGGCATCACGTAGCAGAAGGCGGTGGTGGTATGTCGGTCAGAATGGTTGCTTCCCAAGTAGCTGCTCCAGGTTTGAAACTCAAACATCGCACGGAAAATGTCTCCTTTACTCAGGAAGGTGTTTTCAAGCATACAAATCCTTTCCCTTCACCTCTCATAGGCTAGTGCATATTACATTTCACCACATCTTGTGTCCCCATGTGTCGACTTGTCTCGACTTTGCTCGGCTGACGCGAAAGCTGACGCTTGAAAATGGGCGTATATGTAGACGACAGGCGCTAGAAACGACTGGGAGAGGCCGCATCGCCAAACACACAACGGACCCTTTCATTAGACTGTGGCCTCATGTTCATGCCTTTGCGTACTGAGAGCAAGAGGGGGGTCAGCGAGCTGGACCGTACCATTACCGCACAGCTGCACCAAAAACTAAGGAAAAAGGCAAAACCTTAAGTAACCAACAGCACGAGGACTTTTTAGTTTCTCACCCAACCGAGTACTAACGCCGCCCAACGCTGCTTAATTTCGGTGATCGGACATGAAAAGCGTCGTTGACACGGCATACAAGTTGGCGAGAATTTTTCGCGACGTGCGGACGTCTTAGTCCGTGTACAGATCACTTGGGACTTGCCTGGTAGTCCTTCTCGTTGCCCTTTTGGGAAGCCACAACACAACGACCTACGGAAACGGCCGTGAGAAGAGCTAAAACTCGGCACGAGAAAAATATGTTCCGCTATTTCTTTTCGACCGATCGGGCTATCGGACGTGCGACGCCTGCATTGCTGCCACTGTCGTCTCTAGTAAAATCTCCACGGCGTGTTTCTGCGTAATTTACTTGTTCTATAAGATCAAGGGAGTACGTTAGCCTCAGAATGTTTAAAATGCATTCTCAGATGTGGGGTTCAAACCCACGCCCATTACAGTAACCAGAGCTTAAATCTGGCGACATACACAGCTTGGCGAATCTGACGTACGACACAACCTCTCCAGTGACTTCCATCTTTATCAAGATCTCAGCAACCTCACTCCGAAGTCTGTTTCTTTTTTCGGTAGGATGGAGTTAAGTCAGTTTAAGAGTATGTAAGACGCTATGTCAGATGTGGCATAGTAAACGCACCCTCCCTTTCTGGAACCAATGTGGCGCGTTTGCTTCTTTCGCTTCCAGTTTGAACTGTAGATAGCAAAACTCTATTTAGTTATAGGAACATTTTCACATTGATGCAAAGGAAACTAGATATTAACGAACGGCGGATAAGACCGTTTCCTAGCAACAGCCACGCTGTGCATTACGCACTCGTGTGAATCCAATGATATACTTCATGTGTGGCTCTAACTGTCGACCTTCGCTTTACAATACTTATGCACTCTTCTGGTGGTACCGACGCATACATACTGAAACGTCTTTGGATCGTCAGTGAGTACTTCATATTAGAAATTTCGTGTTCTTGCTGATGTGCATTGAAGGGCCGATTTATCTGAGAAACTCAGATCTGGGCCTAGTTACAGTATGTCGCCCTAGCAGCTCCAGGAAAACGGCTTCAGCGGTGCTCGCCTTGCACTCGGCGTTGAGCGCCTACAGTGCTATCGACTTCGGCATCTGGCGCCAGGAGGGTAGGCGACACATGACGGCGCAGGCATCACGTAGCAGAAGGCGGTGGTGGTATGTCGGTCAGAATGGTTGCTTCCCAAGTAGCTGCTCCAGGTTTGAAACTCAAACATCGCACGGAAAATGTCTCCTTTACTCAGGAAGGTGTTTTCAAGCATACAAATCCTTTCCCTTCACCTCTCATAGGCTAGTGCATATTACATTTCACCACATCTTGTGTCCCCATGTGTCGACTTGTCTCGACTTTGCTCGGCTGACGCGAAAGCTGACGCTTGAAAATGGGCGTATATGTAGACGACAGGCCCTAGAAACGACTGCGAGAGGCCGCATCGCCAAACACACAACGGACCCTTTCATTAGACTGTGGCCTCATGTTCATGCCTTTGCGTACTGAGAGCAAGAGGGGGGTCAGCGAGCTGGACCGTACCATTACCGCACAGCTGCACCAAAAACTAAGGAAAAAGGCAAAACCTTAAGTAACCAACAGCACGAGGACTTTTTAGTTTCTCACCCAACCGAGTACTAACGCCGCCCAACGCTGCTTAATTTCGGTGATCGGACATGAAAAGCGTCGTTGACACGGCATACAAGTTGGCGAGAATTTTTCGCGACGTGCGGACGTCTTAGTCCGTGTACAGATCACTTGGGACTTGCCTGGTTCCTTCTCGTTGCCCTTTTGGGAAGCCACAACACAACGACCTACGGAAACGGCCGTGAGAAGAGCTAAAACTCGACACGAGAAAAATATGTTCCGCTATTTCTTTTCGACCGATCGGGCTATCGGATGTGCGACGCCTGCATTGCTGCCACTGTCGTCTCTAGTAAAATCTCCACGGCGTGTTTCTGCGTAATTTACTTGTTCTATAAGATCAAGGGAGTACGTTAGCCTCAGAATGTTTAAAATGCATTGTCAGATGTGGGGTTCAAACCCACGCCCGTTACAGTAACCAGAGCTTAAATCTGGCGACATACACAGCTTGGCGAATCTGACGTACGACACAACCTCTCCAGTGACTTCCATCTTTATCAAGATCTCAGCAACCTCACTCCGAAGTCTGTTTCTTTTTTCGGTAGGATGGAGTTAAGTCAGTTTAAGAGTATGTAAGACGCTATGTCAGATGTGGCATAGTAAACGCACCCTCCCTTTCTGGAACCAATGTGGCGCGTTTGCTTCTTTCGCTTCCAGTTTAGACTGTAGATAGCAAAATTCTATTTAGTTATAGGAACATTTTCACATTGATGCAAAGGAAACTAGATATTAACGAACGGCGGATAAGACCGTTTCCTAGCAACAGCCACGCTGTGCATTACGCACTCGTGTGAATCCAATGATATACTTCATGTGTGGCTCTAGCTGTCGACCTTCGCTTTACAATACTTATGCACTCTTCTGGTGGTACCGACGCATACATACTGAAACGTCTTTGGATCGTCAGTGAGTACTTCATATTAGAAATTTCGTGTTCTTGCTGATGTGCATTGAAGGGCCGATTTATCTGAGAAACTCAGATCTGCGCCTAGTTACAGTATGTCGCCCTAGCAGCTCCAGGAAAACGGCTTCAGCGGTGCTCGCCTTGCACTCGGCGTTGAGCGCCTACAGTGCTATCGACTTCGGCATCTGGCGCCAGGAGGGTAGGCGACACATGACGGCGCAGGCATCACGTAGCAGAAGGCGGTGGTGGTATGTCGGTCAGAATGGTTGCTTCCCAAGTAGCTGCTCCGGGTTTGAAACTCAAACATCCCACGGAAAATGTCTCCTTTACTCAGGAAGGTGTTTTCAAGCATACAAATCCTTTCCCTTCACCTCTCATAGGCTAGTGCATATTACATTTCACCACATCTTGTGTCCCCATTTGTCGACTTGTCTCGACTTTGCTCGGCTGACGCGAAAGCTGACGCTTGAAAATGGGCGTATATGTAGACGACAGGCGCTAGAAACGACTGGGAGAGGGTGCATCGCCAAACACACAACGGACCCTTTCATTAGACTGTGGCCTCATGTTCATGCCTTTGCGTACTGAGAGCAAGAGGGGGGTCAGCGAGCTGGACCGTACCATTACCGCACAGCTGCACCAAAAACTAAGGAAAAAGGCAAAACCTTAAGTAACCAACAGCACGAGGACTTTTTAGTTTCTCACCCAACCGAGTACTAACGCCGCCCAACGCTGCTTAATTTCGGTGATCGGACATGAAAAGCGTCGTTGACACGGCATACAAGTTGGCGAGAATTTTTCGCGACGTGCGGACGTCTTAGTCCGTGTACAGATCACTTGGGACTTGCCTGGTAGTCCTTCTCGTTGCCCTTTTGGGAAGCCACAACACAACGACCTACGGAAACGGCCGTGAGAAGAGCTAAAACTCGGCACGAGAAAAATATGTTCCGCTATTTCTTTTCGACCGATCGGGCTATCGGACGTGCGACGCCTGCATTGCTGCCACTGTCGTCTCTAGTAAAATCTCCACGGCGTGTTTCTGCGTAATTTACTTGTTCTATAAGATCAAGGGAGTACGTTAGCCTCAGAATGTTTAAAATGCATTGTCAGATGTGGGGTTCAAACCCACGCCCATTACAGTAACCAGAGCTTAAATCTGGCGACATACACAGCTTGGCGAATCTGACGTACGACACAACCTCTCCAGTGACTTCCATCTTTATCAAGATCTCAGCAACCTCACTCCGAAGTCTGTTTCTTTTTTCGGTAGGATGGAGTTAAGTCAGTTTAAGAGTATGTAAGACGCTATGTCAGATGTGGCATAGTAAACGCACCCTCCCTTTCTGGAACCAATGTGGCGCGTTTGCTTCTTTCGCTTCCAGTTTGAACTGTAGATAGCAAAACTCTATTTAGTTATAGGAACATTTTCACATTGATGCAAAGGAAACTAGATATTAACGAACGGCGGATAAGACCGTTTCCTAGCAACAGCCACGCTGTGCATTACGCACTCGTGTGAATCCAATGATATACTTCATGTGTGGCTCTAACTGTCGACCTTCGCTTTACAATACTTATGCCCTCTTCTGGTGGTACCGACGCATACATACTGAAACGTCTTTGGATCGTCAGTGAGTACTTCATATTAGAAATTTCGTGTTCTTGCTGATGTGCATTGAAGGGCCGATTTATCTGAGAAACTCAGATCTGCGCCTAGTTACAGTATGTCGCCCTAGCAGCTCCAGGAAAACGGCTTCAGCGGTGCTCGCCTTGCACTCGGCGTTGAGCGCCTACAGTGCTATCGACTTCGGCATCTGGCGCCAGGAGGGTAGGCGACACATGACGGCGCAGGCATCACGTAGCAGAAGGCGGTGGTGGTATGTCGGTCAGAATGGTTGCTTCCCAAGTAGCTGCTCCAGGTTTGAAACTCAAACATCGCACGGAAAATGTCTCCTTTACTCAGGAAGGTGTTTTCAAGCATACAAATCCTTTCCCTTCACCTCTCATAGGCTAGTGCATATTACATTTCACCACATCTTGTGTCCCCATGTGTCGACTTGTCTCGACTTTGCTCGGCTGACGCGAAAGCTGACGCTTGAAAATGGGCGTATATGTAGACGACAGGCGCTAGAAACGAATGGGAGAGGGTGCATCGCCAAACACACAACGGACCCTTTCATTAGACTGTGGCCTCATGTTCATGCCTTTGCGTACTGAGAGCAAGAGGGGGGTCAGCGAGCTGGACCGTACCATTACCGCACAGCTGCACCAAAAACTAAGGAAAAAGGCAAAACCTTAAGTAACCAACAGCACGAGGACTTTTTAGTTTCTCACCCAACCGAGTACTAACGCCGCCCAACGCTGCTTAATTTCGGTGATCGGACATGAAAAGCGTCGTTGACACGGCATACAAGTTGGCGAGAATTTTTCGCGACGTGCGGACGTCTTAGTCCGTGTACAGATCACTTGGGACTTGCCTGGTTGTCTTTCTCGTTGCCCTTTTGGGAAGCCACAACACAACGACCTACGGAAACGGCCGTGAGAAGAGCTAAAACTCGGCACGAGAAAAATATGTTCCGCTATTTCTTTTCGACTGATCGGGCTATCGGACGTGCGACGCCTGCATTGCTGCCACTGTCGTCTCTAGTAAAATCTCCACGGCGTGTTTCTGCGTAATTTACTTGTTCTATAAGATCAAGGGAGTACGTTAGCCTCAGAATGTTTAAAATGCATTGTCAGATGTGGGGTTCAAACCCACGCCCGTTACAGTTACCAGAGCTTAAATCTGGCGACATACACAGCTTGGCGAATCTGACGTACGACACAACCTCTCCAGTGACTTCCATCTTTATCAAGATCTCAGCAACCTCAGTCCGAAATCTGTTTCTTTTTTCGGTAGGATGGAGTTAAGTCAGTTTAAGAGTATGTAAGACGCTATGTCAGATGTGGCATAGGAAACGCACCCTCCCTTTCTGGAACCAATGTGGCGCGTTTGCTTCTTTCGCTTCCAGTTTGAACTGTAGATAGCAAAACTCTATTTAGTTATAGGAACATTTTCACATTGATGCAAAGGAAACTAGATATTAACGAACGGCGGATAAGACCGTTTTCTAGCAACAGCCACGCTGTGCATTACGCACTCGTGTGAATCCAATGATATACTTCATATGTGGCTCTAACTGTCGACCTTCGCTTTACAATACTTATGCACTCTTCTGGTAGTACCGACGCATACATACTGAAACGTCTTTGGATCGTCAGTGAGTACTTCATATTAGAAATTTCGTGTTCTTGCTGCTGTGCATTGAAGGGCCGATTTATCTGAGAAACTCAGTTCTGCGCCTAGTTACAGTATGTCGCCCTAGCAGCTCCAGGAAAACGGCTTCAGCGGTGCTCGCCTTGCACTCGGCGTTGAGCGCCTACAGTGCTATCGACTTCGGATCTGGCGCCAGGAGGGTAGGCGACACATGACGGCGCAGGCATCACGTAGCAGAAGGCGGTGGTAGTATGTCGGTCAGAATGGTAGCTTCCCAAGTAGCTGCTCCGGGTTTGAAACCCAAACATCGCACTGAAAATGTCTCCTTTACTCAGGAAGGTGTTTTCAAGCATACGAATCCTTTCCCTTCACCTCTCATAGGCTAGTGCATATTACAATTCACAGCATCTTGTGTCCCCATGTGTCGACTTGTCTCGACTTTGCTCGGCTGACGCGAAAGCTGACGCTTGAAAATGGGCGTATATGTAGACGACAGGCGCTAGAAACGACTGGGAGAGGGCGCATCGCCAAACACACAACGGACCCTTTCATTAGACTGTGGCCTCATGTTCATGCCTTTGCGTACTGAGAGCAAGAGGGGGGTCAGCGAGCTGGACCGTACCATTACCGCACAGCTGCTCCAAAAACTAAGGAAAAAGGCAAAACCTTAAGTAACCAACAGCACGAGGACTTTTTAGTTTCTCACCCAACCGAGTACTAACGCCGCCCAACGCTGCTTAATTTCGGTGATCGGACATGAAAAGCGTCGTTGACACGGCATACAAGTTGGCGAGAATTTTTCGCGACGTGCGGACGTCTTAGTCCGTGTACAGATCACTTGGGACTTGCCTGGTTGTCTTTCTCGTTGCCCTTTTGGGAAGCCACAACACAACGACCTACGGAAACTTCCGTGAGAAGAGCTAAAACTCGGCACGAGAAAAATATGTTCCGCTATTTCTTTTCGACTGATCGGGCTATCGGACGTGCGACGCCTGCATTGCTGCCACTGTCGTCTCTAGTAAAATCTCCATGGCGTGTTTCTTCGTAATTTACTTGTTCTATAAGATCAAGGGAGTACGTTAGCCTCAGAATGTTTAAAATGCATTGTCAGATGTGGGGTTCAAACCCACGCCCGTTACAGTTACCAGAGCTTAAATCTGGCGACATACACAGCTTGGCGAATCTGACGTACGACACAACCTCTCCAGTGACTTCCATCTTTATCAAGATCTCAGCAACCTCAGTCCGAAATCTGTTTCTTTTTTCGGTAGGATGGAGTTATGTCAGTTTAAGAGTATGTAAGACGCTATGTCAGATGTGGCATAGGAAACGCACCCTCCCCTTCTGGAACCAATGTGGCGCGTTTGCTTCTTTCGCTTCCAGTTTGAACTGTAGATAGCAAAACTCTATTTAGTTATAGGAACATTTTCACATTGATGCAAAGGAAACTAGATATCAACGAACGGCGGATAAGACCGTTTCCTAGCAACAGCCACGCTGTGCATTACGCACTCGTGTGAATCCAATGACATACTTCATGTGTGGCTCTAACTGTCGACCCTCGCTTTACAATACTTATGCACTCTTCTGGTGGTACCGACGCATACATACTGAAACGTCTTTGGATCGTCAGTGAGTACTTCATATTAGAAATTTCGTGTTCTTGCTGATTTGCATTGAAGGGCCGATTTATCAGAGAAACTCACTTCTGCGCCTAGTTACAGTATGTCGCCCTAGCAGCTCCAGGAAAACGGCTTCAGCTGTGCTCGCCTTGCACTCGGCGTTGAGCGCCTACAGTGCTATCGACTTCGGCATCTGGCGCCAGGAGGGTAGGCGACACATGACGGCGCAGGCATCACGTAGCAGAAGGCGGTGGTAGTATGTCGGTCAGAATGGTAGCTTCCCAAGTAGCTGCTCCGTGTTTGAAACCCAAACATCGCACTGAAAATGTCTCCTTTAATCAGGAAGGTGTTTTCAAGCATACGAATCCTTTCCCTTTACCTCTCATAGGCTAGTGCATATTACAATTCACAGCATCTTGTGTCCCCATGTGTCGACTTGTCTCGACTTTGCTCGGCTGACGCGAAAGCTGACGCTTGAAAATGGGCGTATATGTAGACGACAGGCGCTAGAAACGACTGGGAGAGGGCGCATCGCCAAACACACAACGGACCCTTTCATTAGACTGTGGCCTCATGTTCATGCCTTTGCGTACTGAGAGCAAGAGGGGGGTCAGCGAGCTGGTCCGTACCATTACCGCACAGCTGCACCAAAAACTAAGGAAAAAGGCAAAACCTTAAGTAACCAACAGCACGAGGACTTTTTAGTTTCTCACCCAACCGAGTACTAACGCCGCCCAACGCTGCTTAATTTCGGTGATCGGACATGAAAAGCGTCGTTGACACGGCATACAAGTTGGCGAGAATTTTTCGCGACGTGCGGACGTCTTAGTCCGTGTACAGATCACTTGGGACTTGCCTGGTAGTCTTTCTCGATGCCCTTTTGGGAAGCCACAGCACAACGACCTACGGAAACGGCCGTGAGAAGAGCTAAAACTCGGCACGAGTAAAATATGTTCCGCTATTTCTTTTCGACCGATCGGGCTATCGGACGTGCGACGCCTGCATTGCTGCCACCGTCGTCTCTAGGAAAATCTCCACGGCGTGTTTCTGCGTAATTTACTTGTTCTATAAGATAAAGGGAGTACGTTAGCCTCAGAATGTTTAAAATGCATTGTCAGATGTGGGGTTCAAACCCACGCCCGTTACAGTAACCAGAGCTTAAATCTGGCGACATACACAGCTTGGCGAATCTGACGTACGACACAACCTCTCCAGTGACTTCCATCTCTATCAAGATCTCAGCAACCTCAGTCCGAAATCTGTTTCTTTTTTCGGTAGGATGGAGTTAAGTCAGTTTAAGAGTATGTAAGACGCTATGTCAGATGTGGCATAGGAAACGCACCCTCCCTTTCTAGAACCAATGTGCCGCGTTTGCTTCTTTCGCTTCCAGTTTGAACTGTAAATAGCAAAACTCTATTAAGTTATAGGAACATTTTCACATTGATGCAAAGGAGACTAGATATTAACGAACGGCGGATAAGACCGTTTCCTAGCAACAGCCTCGCTGTGCATTACGCACTCGTGTGAAGCCAATGAAATACTTCATGTGTGGCTCTAACTGTCGACCTTCGCTTTACAATACTTATGCACTCTTCTAGTGGTACCGACGCATACATACTGAAACGTCTTTGGATCGTCAGTGAGTACTTCATATTAGAAATTTCGTGTTCTTGCTGATGTACATTGAAGGGCCGATTTATCTGAGAAACTCAGATCTGCGCCTAGTTACAGTATGTCGCCCTAGCTGCTCCAGGAAAACGGCTTCAGCGGTGCTCGCCTTGCACTCGGCGTTGAGCGCCTACAGTGCTATCGACTTCGGCATCTGGCGCCAGGAGGGTAGGCGACACATGACGGCGCAGGCATCACGTAGCAGAAGGCGGTGGTGGTATGTCGGTCAGAATGGTTGCTTCCCAAGTAGCTGCTCCGGGTTTGAAACCCAAACATCGCACGGAAAATGTCTCCTTTACTCAGGAAGGTGTTTTCAAGCATACGAATCCTTTCCCTTCACCTCTCATAGGCTAGTGCATATTACTTTTCACCACATCTTGTGTCCCCATGTGTCGACTTGTCTCGACTTTGCTCGGCTGACGCAAAAGCTGACGCTTGAAAATGGGCGTATATGTAGACGACAGGCGCTAGAAACGACTGGGAGAGGGCGCATCGCCAAACACACAACGGACCCTTTCATTAGACTGTGGCCTCATGTTCATGCCTTTGCGTACTGAGAGCAAGAGGGGGGTCAGCGAGCTGGACCGTACCATTACCGCACAGCTGCACCAAAAACTAAGGAAAAATGCAAAACCTTAAGTAACCAACAGCACGAGGACTTTTTAGTTTCTCACCCAACCGAGTACTAACGCCGCCCAACGCTGCTTAATTTCGGTGATCGGACATGAAAAGCGTCGTTGACACGGCATACAAGTTGGCGAGAATTTTTCGCGACGTGCGGACGTCTTAGTCCGTGTACAGATCACTTGGGACTTGCCTGGTAGTCTTTCTCGTTGCCCTTTTGGGAAGCCACAACACAACGACCTACGGAAACGGCCGTGAGGAGAGCTAAAACTCGGCACGAGAAAAATATGTTCCGCTATTTCTTTTCGACCGATCGGGCTATCGGACGTGCGACGCCTGCATTGCTGCCACTGTCGTCTCTAGTAAAATCTCCAAGGCGTGTTTCTGCGTAATTTACTTGTTCTATAAGATCAAGGGATTACGGTAGCCTCAGAATGTTTAAAATGCATTGTCAGATGTGGGGTTCACACCCACGCCCGTTACAGTAACCAGAGCTTAAATCTGGCGACATACACAGCTTGGCGAATCTGACGTACGACACAACCTCTCCAGTGACTTCCATCTTTATCAAGATCTAAGCAACCTCACTCCGAAATCTGTTTCTTTTTTCGGTAGGATGGAGTTATGTCAGTTTAAGAGTATGTAAGACGCTATGTCAGATGTGGCATAGGAAACGCACCCTCCCCTTCTGGAACCTATGTGGCGCGTTTGCTTCTTTCGCTTCCAGTTTGAACTGTAGATAGCAAAACTCTATTTAGTTATAGGAACATTTTCACATTGATGCAAAGGAAACTAGATATTAACGAACGGCGGATAAGACCGTTTCCTAGCAACAGCCACGCTGTGCATTACGAACTCGTGTGAATCCAATGACATACTTCATGTGTGGCTCTAACTGTCGACCTTCGCTTTACAATACTTATGCACTCTTCTGGTGGTACCGACGCATACATACTGAAACGTCTTTGGATCGTCAGTGAGTACTTCATATTAGAAATTTCGTGTTCTTGCTGATGTGCATTGAAGGGCCGATTTATCTGAGAAACTCACTTCTGCGCCTAGTTACAGTATGTCGCCCTAGCAGCTCCAGGAAAACGGCTTCAGCGGTGCTCGCCTTGCACTCGGCGTTGAGCGCCTACAGTGGTATCGACTTCGGCATCTGGCGCCAGGAGGGTAGGCGACACATGACGGCGCAGGCATCACGTAGCAGAAGGCGGTGGTAGTATGTCGGTCAGAATGGTTGCTTCCCAAGTAGCTGCTCCGGGTTTGAAACCCAAACATCGCACGGAAAATGTCTCCTTTACTCAGGAAGGTGTTTTCAAGCATACGAATCCTTTCCCTTCACCTCTCATAGGCTAGTGCATATTACATTTCACCACATCTTGTGTCCCCATGTGTCGACTTGTCTCGACTTTGCTCGGCTGACGCGAAAGCTGACGCTTGAAAATGGGCGTATATGTAGACGACAGGCGCTAGAAACGACTGGGAGAGGGCGCATCGCCAAACACACAACGGACCCTTTCATTAGACTGTGGCCTCATGTTCATGCCTTTGCGTACTGAGAGCAAGAGGGGGGTCAGCGAGCTGGACCGTACCATTACCGCACAGCTGCACCAAAAACTAAGGAAAAAGGCAAAACCTTAAGTAACCAACAGCACGAGGACTTTTTAGTTTCTCACCCAACCGAGTACTAACGCCGCCCAACGCTGCTTAATTTCGGTGATCGGACATGAAAAGCGTCGTTGACACGGCATACAAGTTGGCGAGAATTTTTCGCGACGTGCGGACGTCTTAGTCCGTGTACAGATCACTTGGGACTTGCCTGGTAGTCTTTCTCGTTGCCCTTTTGGGAAGCCACAGCACAACGACCTACGGAAACGTCCGTGAGAAGAGCTAAAACTCGGCACGAGAAAAATATGTTCCGCTATTTCTTTTCGACCGATCAGGCTATCGGACGTGCGACGCCTGCATTGCTGCCACTGTCGTCTCTACTAAAATCTCCACGGCGTGTTTCTGCGTAATTTACTTGTTCTATAAGATCAAGGGAGTACGTTAGCCTCAGAATGTTTAAAATGCATTGCCAGATGTGGGGTTCAAACCCACGCCCCTTACAGTAACCAGAGCTTAAATCTGGCGACATACACAGCTTGGCGAATCTGACGTACGACACAACCTCTCCAGTGACTTCCATCTTTATCAAGATCTCAGCAACCTCACTCCGAAATCTGTTTCTTTTTCCGGTAGGATGGAGTTATGTCAGTTTAAGAGTATGTAAGACGCTATGTCAGATGTGGCATAGGAAAGGCACCCTCCCTTTCTGGAACCAATGTGGCGCGTTTGCTTCTTTCGCTTCCAGTTTGAACTGTAGATAGCAAAACTCTATTTAGTTATAGGAACATTTTCACATTGATGCAAAGGAAACTAGATATTAACGAACGGCGGATAAGACCGTTTCCTAGCAACAGCCACGCAGTGCATTACGCACTCGTGTGAATCCAATGACATACTTCATGTGTGGTTCTAACTGTCGACCTTCGCTTTACAATACTTATGCACTCTTCTGGTGGTATCGACGCATACATACTGAAACGTCTTTGGATCGTCAGTGAGTACTTCATATTAGAAATTTCGTGTTCTTGCTGATGTGCATCGAAGGGCCGATTTATCAGAGAAACTCAGTTCTGCGCCTAGCTACAGTATGTCGCCCTAGCAACACCAGGAAACGGCTTCAGCGGTCCTCGCCTTGCACTCGGCGTTGAGCGCCTACAGAGCTATCGACTTCGGCATCTGGCGCCAGGAGGGAAGGCGATACATAACGGCGCAAGCATTGCGTTGCAGAAGGCGGTGGTGGTATGTCGGTCAGAACGGTTGCTTCCCAAGTAGCTGCTCCGGATTCGAAACCCGAACATCGCACTGAAAATGTCTCCTTTACTCAGGAAGGTGTTTTCAACCATACGAATGCTTTCCCTTCGCGACTCATAGGCTAGTGCGTATTACGATTCACAGCATCTTGTGTCCCCATGTGTCGACTTGGCTCGACTTTGCTCGGCTGACGCGAAAGCTGACGCTCGAAAATGGGGGTATATGTAGACGACATTCGCTAGAAACGACTGGGAGAGGAGACATCGCCAAACACACAACGGACCCTTTCATTTGACTGTGGCCGCATGTCCGTGCCTTTGCGTACCGAGAACTAGAGGGGGCTCAGCGTGCTGGACCGTACCATTACTGCCAGCTGCACCAAAAACTAAGGAAAAAGGCAAAACCTTAAGTAACCAACAGCACGATGACATTTTAGTTTCTCACCCACCCGAGTACTAACGCCGCCCAACGCTGCCTAATTTCGGTGATCCGACAAGAAAAGCGTCGTTGTCACGGCATACAAGTTGGCGAGAATGTTTCCCGACGTGCGGACAACTTAGTCCGTGTGCCGATCACTTGGGACTTGCCTGGTAGTCTTTCTCGTTGCCCTTTTGGGAAGCCACAACACAACGACCTACGGAAACGTCCGTGAGAAGAGCTAAAACTCGGCATGAGAAAAATATGTTCCGCTATTTCTTTTCGACCGATCGGGCTATCGGCCGTGCGACGCCTGCACTGCTGCCACTGTCGTCTCAAGTAAAATCTCCACGGCGTGTTTCTGCGTAATTTACTTGTTCTATAAGATCAAGGGAGTACGCTAGTCTCAGAAGGTTTAAAATGCCTTGTCAGATGGGTTCAAACCCACGCCCCTTACAGTAACCAGACCTTAAATCTGGCGACATACACAGCTTGGCGAATCTGACGTACGACACAACCGCTCCAGTGACTTCCATCTTTATCTAGATCTCAGCAACCTCACTCCAAAATCTGTTTCTCTTTTCGGTAGGATGGAGTTATGTCAGTTTAAGAGTATGTAAGACGTTATGTCAGATGTGGCATAAGCAACCACCCTCCATTTCTGGAACCAATGTGCCGCGTTTGCTTCTTTCGCTTCCAGTTTGAACTGTAAATAGCAAAACTCTATTTAGTTATAGGAACATTTTCACATTGATGCAAAGGAGACTAGATATTAACGAACGGCGGATAAGACCGTTTCCTAGCAACAGCCTCGCTGTGCATTACGCACTCGTGTGAAGCCAATGAAATACTTCATGTGTGGCTCTAACTGTCGACCTTCGCTTTACAATACTTATGCACTCTTCTAGTGGTACCGACGCATACATACTGAAACGTCTTTGGATCGTCAGTGAGTACTTCATATTAGAAATTTCGTGTTCTTGCTGATGTACATTGAGGGGCCGATTTATCTGAGAAACTCAGTTCTGCGCCTAGTTACAGTATGTCGCCCTAGCAGCTCCAGGAAAACGGCTTCAGCGGTGCTCGCCTTGCACTCGGCGTTGAGCGCCTACAGTGGTATCGACTTCGGATCTGGCGCCAGGAGGGTAGGCGACACATGACGGCGCAGGCATCACGTAGCAGAAGGCGGTGGTAGTATGTCGGTCAGAATGGTTGCTTCCCAAGTAGCTGCTCCGGGTTTGAAACCCAAACATCGCACGGAAAATGTCTCCTTTACTCAGGAAGGTGTTTTCAAGCATACGAATCCTTTCCCTTCACCTCTCATAGGCTAGTGCATATTACATTTCACCACATCTTTTGTCCCCATGTGTCGACTTGTCTCGACATTGCTCGGCTGACGCGAAAGCTGATGCTTGAAAATGGGCGTATATGTAGACGACAGGCGCTAGAAACGACTGGGAGAGGGCGCATCGCCAAACACACAACGGACCCTTTCATTAGAGTGTGGCCTCATGTTCATGCCTTTGCGTACTGAGAGCATGAGGGGGGTCAGCGAGCTGGACCGTACCATTACCGCACAGCTGCACCAAAAACTAAGGAAAAAGGCAAAGCCTTAAGTAACCAACAGCGCGAGGACTTTTTAGTTTCTCACCCAACCGAGTACTAACGCCGCCCAACGCTGCTTAATTTCGGTGATCGGACATGAAAAGCGTCGTTGACGCGGCATACAAGTTGGCGAGAATTTTTCGCGACGTGCGGACGTCTTAGTCCGTGTACAGATCACTTGGGACTTGCCTGGTAGTCTTTCTCGTTGCCCTTTTGGGAAGCCACAACACAACGACCTACGGAAACGGCCGTGAGAAGAGCTAAAACTCGGTACGAGAATAATATGTTCCGCTATTTCTTTTCGACCGATCGGGCTATCGGACGTGCGACGCCTGCATTGCTGCCACTGTCGTCTCTAGTAAAATCTCCACGGCGTGTTTCTGCGTAATTTACTTGTTCTATAAGATCAAGGGAGTACGTTAGCCTCAGAATGTTTAAAATGCATTCACAGATGTGGGGTTCACACCCACGCCCCTTACAGTAACCAGAGCTTAAATCTGGCGACATACACAGCTTGGCGAATCTGACGTACGACACAACCTCTCCAGTGACTTCCATCTTTATCAAGATCTCAGCAACCTCACTCCGAAATCTGTTTCTTTTTTCGGTAGGATGGAGTTATGTCAGTTTAAGAGTATGTAAGACGCTATGTCAGATGTGGCATAGGAAACGCCCCCTCCCCTTCTGGAACCAATGTGGCGCGTTTGCTTCTTTCGCTTCCAGTTTGAACTGTAGATAGCAAATCTCTATTTAGTTATAGGAACATTTTCACATTGATGCAAAGGAAACTTTGAATTAACGAACGGCGGATAAGACCCATTCCTAGCAACAGCCACGCTGTGCATTACGAACTCGTGTGAATCCAATGACATACTTCATGTGTGGCTCTAACTGTCGACCTTCGCTTTACAATACTTATGCACTCTTCTGGTGGTACCGACGCATACATACTGAAACGTCTTTGGATCGTCAGTGAGTACTTCATATTAGAAATTTCGTGTTCTTGCTGATGTGCATTGAAGGGCCGATTTATCTGAGAAACTCACTTCTGCGCCTAGTTACAGTATGTCGCCCTAGCAGCTCCAGGAAAACGGCTTCAGCGGTGCTCGCCTTGCACTCGGCGTTGAGCGCCTACAGTGCTATCGACTTCGGCATCTGGCGCCAGGAGGGTAGGCGACACATGACGGCGCAGGCATCACGTAGCAGAAGGCGGTGGTAGTATGTCGGTCAGAATGGTTGCTTCCCAAGTAGCTGCTCCGGGTTTGAAACCCAAACATCGCACGGAAAATGTCTCCTTTACTCAGGAAGGTGTTTTCAAGCATACGAATCCTTTCCCTTCACCTCTCATAGGCTAGTGCATATTACATTTCACCACATCTTGTGTCCCCATGTGTCGACTTGTCTCGACTTTGCTCGTCTGACGCGAAAGCTGACGCTTGAAAATGGGCGTATATGTAGACGACAGGCGCTAGAAACGACTGGGAGAGGGCGCATCGCCAAACACACAACGGACCCTTTCATTTGACTGTGGCCGCATGTCCGTGCCTTTGCGTACCGAGAACTAGAGGGGGCTCAGCGTGCTGGACCGTACCATTACTGCAAGCTGCACCAAAAACTAAGGAAAAAGGCAAAACCTTAAGTAACCAACAGCACGATGACATTTTAGTTTCTCACCCACCCGAGTACTAACGCCGCCCAACGCTGCCTAATTTCGGTGATCCGACAAGAAAAGCGTCGTTGTCACGGCATACAAGTTGGCGAGAATGTTTCCCGACGTGCGGACAACTTAGTCCGTGTGCCGATCACTTGGGACTTGCCTGGTAGTCTTTCTCGTTGCCCTTTTGGGAAGCCACAACACAACGACCTACGGAAACGTCCGTGAGAAGAGCTAAAACTCGGCATGAGAAAAATATGTTCCGCTATCTCTTTTCGACCGATCGGGCTATCGGCCGTGCGACGCCTGCACTGCTGCCACTGTCGTCTCTAGTAAAATCTCCACGGCGTGTTTCTGCGTAATTTACTGGTTCTATAAGATCAAGGGAGTACGCTAGTCTCAGAAGGTTTAAAATGCCTTGTCAGATGGGTTCAAACCGACGCCCCTTACAGTAACCAGACCTTAAATCTGGCGACATACACAGCTTGGCGAATCTGACGTACGACACAACCGCTCCAGTGACTTCCATCTTTATCAAGATCTCAGCAACCTCACTCCAAAATCTGTTTCTCTTTTCGGTAGGATGGAGTTATGTCAGTTTAAGAGTATGTAAGACGTTATGTCAGATGTGGCATAAGCAACCACCCTCCATTTCTGGAACCAATGTGCCGCGTTTGCTTCTTTCGCTTCCAGTTTGAACTGTAAATAGCAAAACTCTATTTAGTTATAGGAACATTTTCACATTGATGCAAAGGAGACTAGATATTAACGAACGGCGAATAAGACCGTTTCCTAGCAACAGCCACGCTATGCATTAGGCACTCGTGTGAATCCAATGACATACTTCGTGTGAGGCTCTAACTGTCGACCTTCGCTTTACAATACTTATGCACTCTTCTGGTGGTACCGACGCATACATACTGAAACGTCTTTGGATCGTCAGTGAGTACTTCATATTTGAAATTTCGTGTTCTTGCTGATGTGCATTGAAGGGCCGATTTATCTGAGAAACTCAGTTCTGCGCCTAGTTACAGTATGTCGCCCTAGCAGCTCCAGGAAAACGGCTTCAGCGGTGCTCGCCTTGCACTCGGCGTTGAGCGCCTACAGTGCTATCGACTTCGGCATCTGGCGCCAGGAGGGTAGGCGACACATGACGGCGCAGGCATCACGTAGCAGAAGGCGGTGGTAGTATGTCGGTCAGAATGGTTGCTTCCCATGTAGCTGCTCCGGGTTTGAAACCCAAACATCGCACGGAAAATGTCTCCTTTACTCAGGAAGGTGTTTTCAAGCATAGGAATCCTTTCCCTTCGCCTCTCATAGGCTAGTGCATATTACATATCACAGCATCTTGTGTCGCCATGTGTCGACTTGTCTCGACTTTGCTCGGCTGACGCGAAAGCTGACGCTTGAAAATGGGCGTATATGTAGACGACAGGCCCTAGAAACGACTGGGAGAGGCCGCATCGCCAAACACACAACGGACCCTTTTATTAGACTGTGGCCTCATGTACGCGCCTTTGCGTACTGAGAGCAAGAGGGTGGTCAGCGTGCTGGACCGTACCATTACCGCACAGTTGCACCAAAAGCTAAGGAAAAAGGCAAAACCTTAAGTAACCAACAGCACGAGGACTCTTTAGTTTCTCACCCAGCCGAGTACTAACGCCGCCCAATGCTCCCTAATTTCGGTGATCGGACATGAAAAGCGTCGTTGGCAAGGCATACAAGTTGGCGAGAATGTTTCCCGACGTGCGGACGTCTTAGTCCGTGTACAGATCACTTGGAACTTGCCTGGTAGTCTTTCTCATTGCCCTTTTGGGAAGCCACAACACAACGACCTACGGAAACGTCCGTGAGAAGAGCTAAAACTCGGCATGCGAAAAATATGTTCCGCTATTTCTTTTCGACCGATCGGGCTATCGGGCTTGCGACGCCTGCACTGCCACCACTGTCGTCTCTAGTAAAGTCCCCACGGTGTGTTTCTGCGTAATTTTCTTGTTCTATAAGATCAAGTAAGTACGTTAGTCTCAGAATGTTTAAAATGCATTGTCAGATGTGGGGTTCAAACCCACGCCCCTTACAGTAACCAGAGCTTAAATCTGGCGCCTTACACAGCTTGGCGAATGTGACGTACGACACAACCTCTCCAGTGACTTCCATCTTTATGAAGATCTCAGGAACCTCTCTCCGAAATCTGTTTCTTTGTTCGGTAGGATGAATTTATGTCGGTTTAAGAGTATGTAAGACGCTATGTCAGATATGGCGTAGGAAGGGCCCTCTCCCTTTCTGGAATCAATGTGGCGCGTTTGCTTCCGTCGCTTCCAGTTTCAACTGTAAGTAGCAAAACAATATTTAGTAACAGGAACACTTTCACATTGATGCAAAGGAAACTAGATATTAACGAACGGCGAATAAGACCGTTTCCTAGCAACAGCCACGCTGTGCATTACGCACTCGTGTGAATCCAATGACATACTTCATGTGAGGCTCTAACTGTCGACCTTCGCTTTACAATACTTAGGCACTCTTCTGGTGGTACCTACGCATACATACTGAAACGTGTTTGGATCGTCAGTGAGTACTTCATATTAGAAATTTCGTGTTCGCGCTGATGTGCATCGAAGGGCCGATTTAACAGAGAAACTCAGTTCTGGGCCTAGCTACCGTATGTCACCCTAGCAACACCAGGAAACGGGTTCAGCGGTGCTCGCCTTGCACTCGGCGTTTGGCGAATACAGAGATATCGTCTTCAGCATCTGGCGCCAGGAGGGAAGGCGACACATAACGGCGCAAGCATCGCGTAGCAGAAGGCGGTGTCGGTATGTCGGTCAGAAAGGTTGCTTCCCAAGTAGCTGCTCCGGATTCGGAACACGAACATCGCACTGAAAATGTCTCCTTTACTTACGAAGGTGTTTTCAACCATACGAATGCTTTCCCTTCGCGCCTCATAGGCTAGTGCGTATTACGATTCACAGCATCTTGTGTCCCCATGTGTCGACTGGTCTCGACTTTGCTCGGTTGACGCAAAAGCTGACGCTCGAAAATGGGGGTATGTGTAGACGACATTCACTAGAAACGACTGGGAGAGGAGACATCGCCAAACACACAACGGACCCTTTCATTTGACTATGGCCGCATGTCCGTGCCTTTGCGTACCGAGAACTAGAGGGGGTCAGCGTGCTGGAACGTACCATTAATGCAAGCTGCACCAAAAACTAAGGAAAAAGGCAAAACCTTAAGTAACCAACAGCACTAGGACTTCCTTCTTCCTCACCCACCCGAGTACTAACGACGCCCAACGCTGCCTAATTTCGGTGATCGGACATGAGCCAGCGTCATTGTCACGGCATACAAGTTGGCGAGAATGTTGCCCGACGTGCGGATGTCTTAGTCCGTGTACAGATCACTTGGGACTTGCCTGGTAGTCTTTCTCGTTGCCCTTTTGGGAAGCCACAACACAACGACCTACGGAAACGTCCGTGAGAAGAGCTAAAAGTCGGCACGAGAAAAATATGTTCCGCTATTTCATTTCGACCGATCGGGCTATCGGGCTTGCGACGCCTGCACTGCCACCACTGTCGTCTCTAGTAAAGTGCCCACGGTGTGTTTCTGCGTAATTTTCTTGTTCTATAAGATCAAGGGAGTACGTTAGTCTCAGAATGTTTAAAATGCATTGTCAGATGTGGGGTTCAAACCCACGTCTCTTACAGTAACCAGAGCTTAAATCTGGCGCCTTACACAGCTTCGCGAATCTGACGGGCGACTCAACCTCTCCAGTGACTTCCATCTTTATCAAGATCTCAGGAACCTCACTCCGAAATCTGTTTCTTTTTTCGGTAGGATGAATTTTTATGTCAGTTTAAGAGTATGTAAGACGCTATGTCAGCTGTGGCGTAGGAAACGGCCCCTCCCTTTCTGGAATCAATGTGGCGCGTTTGCTTCCGTCGTTTCCAGTTTCAACTGTAAGTAGCAAAACACTATTTAGTAATAGAAACACTTTCACATTGATGCAAAGGAAGCTAGATATTTACGAACGGCGAATAAGACCGTTTCCTAGCACTAGCCACGCTTTGCATTACGCACTCGTGTGAAGCCAATGAAATACTTCATGTGAGGCTCTAACTGTCGACCTTCGCTTTACAATACTTAGGCACTCTTCTGGTGGTACCGACGCATACATACTGAAACGTCTTTGGATCGTCAGTGAGTACTTCATATTAGAAATTTCGTGTTCGCGCTGATGTGCATCGAAGGGCCGATTTATCAGAGAAACTCAGTTCTGCGCCTAGCTACAGTATGTCGCCCTAGCAACACCAGGAAACGGGTTCAGCGGTGCTCGCCTTGCACTCGGCGTTTGGCGAATACAGAGCTATCGTCTTCGGCATCTGGCGCCAGGAGGGAAGGCGACACATAACGGCGCAAGCATCGCGTAGCAGAAGGCGGTGGTGGTATGTCGGTCAGAATGGTTGCTTCCCAAGTAGCTGCTCCGGATTCGAAACCCGAACATCGCACTGAAAATGTCTCCTTTACTCAGGAAGGTGTTTTCAACCATACGAATGCTTCCCCTTCGCGCCTCATAGGCTAGTGCGTATTACGATTCACAGCATCTTGTGTGCTCGGCTGACGCAAAAGCTGACGCTCGAAAATGGGGGTACATGTAGACGACATTCGCTAGAAACGACTGGGAGAGGAGACATCGCCAAACACACAACGGACCCTTTCATTTGACTGTGGCCGCATGTCCGTGCCTTTGCGTACCGAGAACTTGAGGGGGGTCAGCGTGCTGGACCGTACCATTACTGCAAGCTGCACCAAAAACTAAGGAAAAAGGCAAAACCTCAAGTAACCAACAGCACTAGGAATTCCTTGTTCCACACCCACCCGAGTACTAACGACGCCCAACGCTGCCTAATTTCGGTGATCGGACATGAGCCAGCGTCGTTGTCACGGCATACAAGTTGGCGACAATGTTGCCCGACGTGCGGATGTCTTAGTCCGTGTACAAATCACTTGGGACTTGCCTGGTAGTCTTTCGCGTTGCCTTTTAGGGTAAGCACAACACAGCGACCACGGAAACGTCCGTGAGAAAAGCTAAAACTCGGCACGAGAAAAATATGTTCCGCTATTTCTTTTCGACCGATCGGGCTATCGGGCTTGCGACGCCTGCATTGCCACCACTGTCGTCTCTAGTAAAGTCCCCACGGTGTGTTTCTGCGTAATTTTCTTGTTCTATAAGATCAAGGGAGTACGTTAGTCTCATAATGTTTAAAATGCATTGTCAGTTGTGGGGTTCAAACCCACGTCCCTTACAGTAACCAGAGCTTAAATCTGGCGCCTTACACAGCTTGGCGAATCTGACGTACGACACAACCTCTCCAGTGTTTTCCATCTTTTTCAAGATCTAAGGAACCTCACTCCGAAATCTGTTTCTTTTTCGGTGGGATGAATTTTTTGTCAGTTTAAGAGTATGTAAGACGCTATGTCAGATGTGGCGTAGGAAACGCCCCCTCTCTTTCTGGGATCAATGTGGCGCGTTTGCTTCCGTCGTTTCCAGTTTCAACTGTAAGTAGCAAAACACTATTTAGTAATAGGAACACTTTCACATTGATGCAAAGGAAACTAGATATTAACGAACGGCGAATAAGACCGTTTCCTAGCAACAGCCACGCTGTGCATTACGCACTCGTGTGAGGCCAATGAAATACTTCATGTGAGGCTCTAACTGTCGACCTTCGCTTTACAATACTTAGGCACTCTTCTGGTGGTACCGACGCATACATACTGAAACGTCTTTGGATCGTCAGTGAGTACTTCATATTAGAAGTTTCGTGTTCGCGCTGATGTGCATCGAAGGTCCGATTTATCAGAGAAACTCAGTTCTGCGCCTAGCTACAGTATGTCGCCCTAGCAACACCAAGAAACGGGTTCAGCGGTGCTCGCCTTGCACTCGGCGTTTGGCGAATACAGAGGTATCGACTTCGGCATCTTGCGCCAGGAGGGAAGGCGACACATAACGGCGCAAGCATCGCGTAGCAGAAGGCGGTGGTGGTATTTCGATCAGAATGGTTGCTTCCCAATGTAAAGGAACTGAAAATATTGTGATTTAATCGCATAGGTGCTGAAAAATTGTTCCAGTGACACACCAGAGAAATATCTGGTAAACTTTTTATCTTTGAGAGACATAGGAACAATTTCGCCTTTCGTTTTTTATTTCTTGTATGAACGACTACCTTTTTGTTCTGATGGGCTGGTGGGATGTCGTACTGTCTAATTACTAGTGTGTGTGTGTGTGTGATACATGAATGAGTTAAAAGACGCAAGATGTGTTTTATATTATTTTCATCGCACAACAAGCCTTATTCCCATGCCTATGGAGTATTTATGTTAAGCAGAGAAGGCGAGTTTTAGATGGAACCGAAGATCTTCAAAACGGCGCTGCTCAACAATAGAGGTACGTGATTGTGCTCTCTACTTTCCTTTCGTGGCCGCTAAAATTACTTCCGATTCGTTTTGCCGAGACATTCAGAATCTGCAATCTTCTTTTTCTTATAAAAATACTAGTTCGATGCAAAAGAAATACTCTTAGATTTAAATAATTGCCATTCTTTTACCCAGGCCACGGGGAATGATAGAACGTACGTGCCTCTACTCTGAATGTACGTTCGGAATCTCCGAGTGTGTTACGACGAAATTATTTCACAATGAAAATTTCTCATCAGACCGCAACCACTCGCACGCGAATGTACGTACCCTCTGAATGTATCTAGTCAGTCACGCGCGTTGTTCAAAAGCGTTAATTTTAATATTCAGTGGATTACATTTCCGAAATTAATTTTTGTTTATGCTGCAAATCGTACTTCACGCGAAGTATTTATTACGTAAGTTTCAGGCTCAATTTAATAAAAAAAAGATTCCGAATATTAGAAATAAAGAATAACAATCAAACAAATCAAACCTAAATAAACAGAAAGAGGGAACGTTACAATGGCGACCGAGTGCCATGACCATAATTTCAGTAAAAATCAGTAGAATTGTTAGTTGAAATATTTAAGCTTTTTTTCTTGCCATCCATTATTGCCACTACAACATATTGTTTCTGTTGCATGTCATGCGAGCTACGTACCAGAAACGAAAAACCACATGGAAATTACTAATTTTCGAAAAAAGTTTTGGACCATTTAATGTTAATTCTTCTCACTACAAAACCGTCAAAAAACACACGTAAGGTAAGAACAACAGCACTGATCCGCTTTAGTTGAAAGTAAATGTGGGACAGTTTTTTTTTTTCATTTTTTCGACACCCACTGCGTAGAACGCATCAATTCCTTTTTCCAAATTCTTTTCCATTACTTTTTAGTTTACGTAAAAATTGCATTAGTTCATTTTCTATTATATGTAAATGCATCACAAGATGGCGGACAATTTTTATTGATTGAGCGCGAAAAAAGTAAGAGTCATTTATCAGTCTTCTGTTTTGCCAGAGACATATTTTACTACGTGAATTTTCACGGACGAGTGCAAAGCCATCTGTGATTTATTTACGTGTAGTAGGAGCTGTAGTGGTAGTAAAGTTCGGCTGCACGCTGTTTTGTGTTGTGAATCGGCATGATGAAACTCAGATCTCAGACAAAAACCATGGATAGTTCGTCAGATGAGGAATCAATAGTCCAACCCTTACAAAACTTTGAGGCCGAAAGTACTGCGAATACCGAAAACACAGTCGCAGCGACCGGCAGTGCTCAGTCGCAGGCGACGGGCGACAATATGTCGACTACAGAAACAAATACGAATACTGACAATACACAAGACCCAGTAGAAACAGACCTTATACGCATGTTTAGAGAGATGCAGACAAATTTAATGTCGCAGTTTGCAGCTCAAGTTGTAGAAAATGTTGCGTCACAAATGCAAGCTCACACAGAAAATGTTGCAGCTCAGATAGGTACTGTTAACACACGAGTAGAAAATGTTGCAGCACAAATGCAAGCTCACACAGACAATGTCACAGCGCAGATAAACGCTGTCACTACCCAGATAGCCAGTGTAACGACACAAATGGACAAAATAGACAATGACGTGAAGAACCTGACCGACATGCAAAATAATCTGACGACTCAACTGACCCAGTTAAAAAGAGAGGTAGCAGATCAAGTGATAGAGGTAGTACGCGAAGATTTAAATTACATGAGCCAAGACATTGATAACTTAAAGTCCACAGTTAAGGATATGCCAGAACAGATCCGTACCTTAACCGAAAATTTTGAAGCTATGAGTTTTCAACAGACCGAGCTTAGTGTCAAAATGCAGGAGGCTGTAGACCAAGTCGATGACATGACGAAACAACAAAAACAGCAGTTTGACGAATTTTTAGAGGAAAAAGACAAACATATCAACCATACATTAGAAACAGAACTGAAAAAAGCAATAACTAACACTGTAGAACAGGTGTACCCTACCCAAAACACGTCTGTAACTAAACTTCAAACTGACCTAGCTTAGTTACAAAAGACTCTGACACAGGACTTACCTGACTGGAAAAAACATGTAGACGAGCAACTAAAGAGTAAACACCATGCACAGAACGAAAGAGAACAACATTCAGAAGAGGAATTTGATGACAGACGCACAGGTAAGAGTGACGACGCAGCAAACAGTTATCTTTATCCCGATGTACCCATGTTTTCACCAAACCAAGGTCGTTACGGTAATCAACATTACCGCGACGAACGAGAGAGACACCAGACAACCGAACAAACTTTGTCGGCTGTTCTGTTAGAGGAAAGCCTTATAAAACACAGGCAGTTCCAAGTGTTTATCCCAGAAAAAAATCCGTCCACCCGGTAATTTTTATAAAGTCATTTAAGAATGTGTTGCCTAAGACCTGGTCTGAAAAGCAAAAAATACAGTATGTAACTGGATATATTCAAGGGGATGGTGCCCTATGGGCAATGGAAATGTCGGAAAATTGTCAGACATTAGAACAATTTGAAGCTGCATTTTTATCTAAGTATTGGTCCCATGGTGTACAAGAGAGATTGAGAAAAGCTCTGTTTAACCCGGAGCCATACAATCCAAAATTTGGATCACTCCAGAAGTATTTTGAAAAATACTTAAACGAAACGCGATTCTGGGACGAGCCCGTCACACACACAGACGTACTGCGCATCCTGAAGGCACAATTACCGATCAGTATCAGAGAAAAATTAGTACAAGTACCAGAGAGCAATCTCGAATATTTCCTATCTGTATTAGATTCTATCGATTTAATTAATGAGGATGCTAGGCAAAATCAAGCCTACCAAAACAATTTTCGTGGCAGCGGTAGCAACCAGCTTATACAGCGCCAGCCGCATTACGGCGTCAACAATGTAGCGTGCGCGGCTGAATCGCGACCGGCTTTTGTCGATCGCGCCCCTACAGCACAGATGCCAGGCCCGAGTTCGGGAGGAAATTACAACTGCTACAATCAGACCTGCCATCCGCAATACAATAGAAAAAGAAAAAACGGGGATAGGAATTTTTCTGGTTATTCCGGTGACCGAAAACGTAACTGGTACAGAAATGGCAATAGGAACCAGTGGGGAAATAGTTATAATAATTTCCAGCCTGAATTTAGCCGCAACCAAACGGGAGATCATCAAAGTAGGCAGTGGCAATATCCTGCTAACAGCCAAGCCTATCAATCAGAAACGCTAGGTGACACTATTCCGCTAAACTCAGGGCAAAACCACGACAGAAATACTCAACTAAGGAGCAACACGTCAGGGGTAAACATAATTGAAGTCGCAAACGAAACACAAACAGATGTGAACCGCGTAGCATTAAACTAAACATGCCCTTATCATGCTCCCCAGTCTTGGCCATAGATAGTCGTGGGGGCGATCCATACTGTCATGATAGTAAATTATGATAAAAAGCTACATGGTGTTACCAGATTTATAATCAGAGAAAAGGTGTTACTCAAAACTCACGTGAAATCTTCCTTGCTAGCTAAGAAAAACGCTAAGTGGCAAATGAAATATACTGGTCCATACGTAATCGCACATATTCCGCACGACGGTTGTTATTTACTTGCATACCCTCACAGTGGTAAGATCAAAGGGCTGTATGCACACAGAGACTTAAGAAAATTCTACTATAATTAAGTATCATACGTCTTATCTAATAATGCACAAGTATAAAATAAGTTACTGTAAAAAAAGGAACGAGCACGATTAGGATAAAGAAAATACATCTTATGCAGCTAAGTGAATCAGAGCATTTCACTATTTCTGTTTACATTTGTCAGTGAACGTGGACGCAAGACACAGGTAAGCTAGGACATGCACGTCAGTTGGTGACTAGCGATGTTTAACGCGAAGTGTACTTGTAAGTTTTGACGGAATGTTTTTTGTTTGGTCACAGTGGTATTTTAGTTTTAAGTTTATGTACGGAGGTATCTGGAGCGAACAATTGGCACAGACCTCACAGCAAAATAGATGTAAGTTATTTATTCTTTTTTTTTGCCACTTGTGTATCAAGGCAGTAAGGTACAGGGTAAGTTACAAAGAAAAATATTGGACTCCCTAAGGTACAAAGGTTAAATTTGTGACGCAAGTACACGATAGGTTGCTGAGAAAGTATTTTGTGTTTTTGACGTATCCACACCACGAGTTTTTATCTATAAATATATCGCACAAAACACGACCTTAAATTTTTTTGTATGCTGCAATTATAAAAAAGGATTCCTAACTGCTAATGAAAGTGTAGGGTACTATATATATATATATATATATATATATACCATACGCACAGTAACTTGATCTAAGAAAAGTGCACCAAAAGATAGGATACTTGAATAACAACTTGTGTGATCTTACTGTTATGCAGATAATTTTTTTTTTAACTTTATATACATGTTTGAATGCAAGTACGATGTTGAGGTACAATCTGTGAATGTTAACTGAAGCAAACATAACACCGTCCCTTATAAAAAAAAATAAAGGAGTATGTATAAGGTGAGTTACAGGTAGCCAACTAGCCGAAAAAATGAGGTAACGCCGAAACAAACACAATTATTTACAGGTGGCGCTCGGCGAGATACTGCGAGACTTCAATCGGCGGGGAAAAGTCATGATGTTACATTAATGTCACTATGACTGACGATTGACGTAATAAAACATTACCAAGATCACTGAGAAACACACTACGTGATACCCAGTAACGCCAAAGAATTTTAATAATCTATTTTTTTTGGTATGAAAATACGAAGGATGTACGCTGACTTTAGAGGGATGCAGTACATTGATTATATTTTTTTATGTGTTTATAATAATTTGACCAATCTGAGCGGAAGATATTTGATGGAAGGAGAAGAAGTAACACAAATATGAACACAAAAAAAACACCATATACGCGAGCACAGTCTTTAGAGGCAGTAGCGCACAGCAGCCAAGCTTCATTATTAATCTGTTGTTTGTACTACCTAGCAATTTATGTATAGTGATTTATTTATGTCTGTTTACTCATTTCCTATTATTATTTTATTCCTTTATGTTTATGATGTGTGTGTACCATGCGTTGTTACAAACTTGGGTGACGAAAGGATGAAAGAATCCCCCTCCCACATAGCAACTCGCGGGTAGAGAATGAACAAACTTTGTCTCATTTGGAGACAACTTCTAAAAGCACTTATAGTGCGTTCATGTCCTAGTATTGTTATTTCAATACATAAGTGCATCAGTAGCACGACATAGAGTAAAAAAATGCTGTTGTTCTCAAACGTGTTCTCCCATGCTCTATGAGATGTCAGGCAGTGTCACGATCGCGAAATATAGTATTAAAGGCACGTACTTTCTGAGAACACAATCACCTACCAATTTATGTAATAAAAATGTTATGAGCAAAAAGGTACGCCGACAAGGTTCAGTAAAAAATCGCTGGAACAAATAACGAACGTGGGTATTTATCATAAAAGACAAGCTAGTGATATCATGAGCTACAGTTTTGTTTCTGAATGGACAGGACAGTGTGACAATGTTATTCAGTGTCAGTGACCTGTGAGCTATATGCAAATAGACAAGTGAAAATACGTTTCATATCACTAACCTTTTCCTTCGAGGTAAAAGAGACATAGTGAATCGACGAAGACTGCGGCGGTACAAGTGTTTGTGCACTACATAGGACAGTGTGCCGTTGCTAGCCAAATAGTGAAGTGCAGTACTTACCTTTGTGCAGTGGACTTCGGAGGCACCGAGTGGTCCCTTCCCACAGCCAAGGTGTACAGCAAGTGGAAACAAGTGCGGTTGGTTTTTTTGCAAACTCTGCGAACACTGCACGAGACACTGAAAAGTTTGGACCGAAACGCGCGGCATCGCTTTACGGCGGTGGGCCCGCGCAATTGCCGAGTTCCACACGGCGCGCAGCGCGCCACCAAACTGATTGTTGCGAGTGCAGTTATGTGCATATGACACATTATTGGCTAACGGCATAACATAGAAGGACAATTTAAATGCAAAGCAAAATCTACGTTTAAATGGACACCCAACGAAGTGCCAAGACATGTAGAAACAGATTCCTGAAACCCGAAATAAAGTCTGACTACCCCAGCTCATGATTCACGCCCCACGTTACCTTTGAACAACGCCTATGTTTATATGTATATATATGTATTAGTATTAAGTTAGACTAAGTATTAATCCATGTGAACTTCTGTTTGTTACATGTTTATATTACTCATGACGAGACAATAGTAAAATACGGAAAGGATGTCACTAAGCAGATCTTGGCGTAGAAGAGAGAAGCAGTGGAAAGCAGAACCAACTCTAAGCAAGAGCTAACGCCTCTTGCTGCCCCAGACACGACTATTAACCCACAATCTAGATCCGAACACTCTAATAAATATGTGACTTTCCTGAAATATTTTTTAATAAAAAAAAAGACTTAGGAATTATGAATTTTATGAGCAGCAAGTGTAAAAGAAGACTGTTTATATAGCGATAGACTATGTATAAAACAATGTAATACCTTTGTATAATGCGATGTACTAAGAAATAATAAAATAATTTTGTGTATACAATACAAAAAAAAAAAAAGAGAGAAGAAAGAAGGTAATAGGAGGATGTAACAATTATCCAAATGTGATGATTTTGTGTCAAGGACGATGTAATAATTTTGTGTGTATAGTATGTAAGTTTATGTGTGTTTCACATGTGTTCTGTGTATCCTTATATAAATGTTTAGTCCTCATTGTCATGTGTCAAAACTGGCATCAAAACCATGTTTGTAGAATGAAGTGATCGGGAGAGAGACACTGACAGTGGAATCCCATTACGTGTGAATAACAGTCAAGGACTACCAGTGTACAAAGTGTTTGGGCTCATTGCCCGCAAAATTGACATTTCTTCAGACAATTCGCCCAAGGGGGCGATGTAAAGGAACTGAAAATATTGTGATTTAATCGCAGAGGTGCTGAAAAATTGTTCCAGTGACACACCAGAGAAATATCTGGTAAACTTTTTATCTTTGAGAGACATAGGAACAATTTCGCCGTTCGTTTTTTATTTCTTGTATGAACGACTACCTTTTTGTTCTGATGGGCTGGTGGGATGTCGTACTGTCTAATTACTAGTGTGTGTGTGTGTGTGATAAATGAATGAGTTAAAAGACGCAAAATGTGTTTTATATTATTTTCATCGCACAACAAGCCTTATTCCCATGCCTATGGAGTATTTATGTTAAGCAGAGAAGGCGAGTTTTAGATGGAACCGAAGATCTTCAAAACGGCGCTGCTCAACAATAGAGGTACGTGATTGTGCTCTCTAATTTCCTTTCGTGGCAGCTAAAATTACTTCCGATTCGTTTTGCCGAGACATTCAGAACCTGCAATCTTCTTTTTCTTATAAAAATACTAGTCCGATGCAAAAGAAGTACTCTTAGATTTAAATAATTGCCATTCTTTTACCCAGGCCACGGGGAATGATAGAGCGTACGTGCCTCTACTCTGAATGTAAGTTCGCAATCTCCGAGTGTGTTACGACGAAATTATTTCACAAAGAAAATTTCTCATCAGACCGCAACCACTCGCACGCTAATGTACGTACCCTCTGAATGTATCTAGTCAGTCACGCGCGTTGTTCAAAAGCTTTACTTTTAATATTCATTGGATTACATTTCCGAAATTAATTTTTGTTTATGCTGCAAATCGTACTTCACGTGAAGTATTTATTACGTAAGTTTCAGGCTCAATTTAATATAAAAAAAAAGATTCCGAATACTAGAAATAAAGAATAACAATCAAACAAATCAAACCTAAATAAACAGAAAGAGGGAGCGTTACACCAAGTAGCTGCTCCGGATTCGAAACACGAACATCGCACTGAAAATGTCTCCATTACTCAGGAATGTGTTTTCAACCATGCGAATGCTTTACCTTCGCGCCTCATAGGCTAGTGCGTATTACGATTCACAGCATCTTGTGTCCCCATGTGTTGACTTGTCTCCACTTTGCTCGGCTGACGCGAAAGCTGACGCTCGAAAATGGGGGTATATGTAGACGACATTCGCTAGAAACGACTGGGAGAGGAGACATCGCCAAACACACAACGGACCCTTTCATTTGACTGTGGCCGCATGTCCGTGCCTTTGCGTACCAAGAACTAGAGGGGGGGTCAGCGTGCTGGACCGTACCATTACTGCAAGCTGCACCAAAAACTAAGGAAAAAGGCAAAACCTCAAGTAACCAACAGCACTAGGACTTCCTTGTTCCTCACCCACCCGAGTACTAACGACGCCCAACGCTGCCTAATTTCGGTGATCGGACATTAGCCAGCGTCGTTGTCACGGCATACAAGTTGGCGAGAATGTTGCCCGACGTGCGGATGATTTAGTCCGTGTACAGATCACTTGGGACTTGCCTGGTAGACTTTCGCGTTGCCTTTTAGGGTAACCACAACACAGCAACCACGGAAACGTCCGTGAGAAGAGCTAAAACTCGGCACGAGAAAAATATGTTCCGCTATTTCTTTTCGACCGATCGGGCAATCGGGCTTGAGACGCCTGCACTGCCACCACTGTCGTCTCTAGTAAAGTCCCCACGGTGTGCTTCTGCGAAATTTTCTTGTTCTATAAGATCAAGGGAGTACGTTAGTCTCAGAATGTTTAAAATGCATTGTCAGATGTGGGGTTCAAACCCACGCCCCTTACAGTAACCAGAGCTTAAATATGGCGCCTTACACAGCTTGGCGAATCTGACGTACGACACAACCTCTCCAGTGACTTCCATCTTTATCAAGATCTCAGGAACCTCACTCCGAAATCTGTTCCTTTTTTCGGGATAATGAAATTATGTCAGTTTAAGTGTATGTAAGACGCTATGTCAGCTGTGGCGTAGGAAACGGCCCCTCCCTTTCTGGAATCAATGTGGCGCGTTTGCTTCCGTCATTTCCAGTTTCAACTGTAAGTAGCAAAACACTATTTAGTAATAGAAACACCTTCACATTGATGCAGAGGAAGCTAGATATTTACGAACGGCGAATAAGACCGTTTCCTAGCAACAGCCACGCTTTGCATTACGCACTCGTGTGAAGCCACTGAAATACTTCATGTGAGGCTCTAACTGTCGACCTTCGCTTTACAATACTTAGGCACTCTTCTGGTGGTACCGACGCATACATACTGAAACGTCTTTGGATCGTCAGTGAGTACTTCATATTAGAAATTTCGTGTTCGCGCTGATGTGCATCGAAGGGCCGATTTATCAGAGAAACTCAGTTCTGCGCCTAGCTACAGTATGTCGCCCTAGCAACACCAGGAAACGGGTTCAGCGGTGCTCGCCTTGCACTCGGCGTTTGGCGAATACAGAGCTATCGTCTTCGGCATCTGGCGCCAGGAGGGAAGGCGACACATAACGGCGCAAGCATCGCGTAGCAGAAGGCGGTGGTGGTATGTCGGTCAGAATGGTTGCTTCCCAAGTAGCTGCTCCGGATTCGAAACCCGAACATCGCACTGAAAATGTCTCCTTTACTCAGGAAGGTGTTTTCAACCATACGAATGCTTTCCCTTCGCGCCTCATAGGCTAGTGCGTATTACGATTCACAGCATCTTGTGTGCTCGGCTGACGCGAAAGCTGACGCTCGAAAATGGGGGTACATGTAGACGACATTCGCTAGAAACGACTGGGAGAGGAGACATCGCCAAACACACAACGGACCCTTTCATTTGACTGTGGCCGCATGTCCGTGCCTTTGCGTACCGAGAACTAGAGGGGGGTCAGCGTGCTGGACCATACCATTACTGCAAGCTGCACCAAAAACTAAGGAAAAAGGCAAAACCTCAAGTAACCAACCGCACTAGGAATTCCTTGTTCCTCACCCACCCGAGTACTAACGACGCCCAACGCTGCCTAATTTCGGTGATCGGACATGAGCCAGCGTCGTTGTCAGGGCATACAAGTTGGCGAGAATGTTGCCCGACGTGCGGATGTCTTAGTCCGTGTACAAATCACTTGGGACTTGCCTGGTAGTCTTTCGCGTTGCCTTTTAGGGTAAGCACAACACAGCGACCACGGAAACGTCCGTGAGAAAAGCTAAAACTCGGCACGAGAAAAATATGTTCCGCTATTTCTTTTCGACCGATCGGGCTATCGGGCTTGCGACGCCCGCACTGCCACCACTGTCGTCTCTAGTAAAGTCCCCACGGTGTGTTTCTGCGTAATTTTCTTGTTCTATAAGATCAAGGGAGTACGTTAGTCTCATAATGTTTAAAATGCATTGTCAGATGTGGGGTTCAAACCCACGTCCCTTACAGTAACCAGAGCTTAAATCTGGCGCCTTACACAGCTTGGCGAATCTGACGTACGACACAAACTCTCCAGTGACTTCCATCTTTTTCAAGATCTAAGGAACCTCACTCCGAAATCTGTTTCTTTTTCGGTGGGATGAATTTTTTGTCAGTTTAAGAGTATGTAAAACGCTATGTCAGATGTGGCGTAGGAAACGCCCCCTCCCTTTCTGGAATCAATGTGGCGCGTTTGCTTCCGTCGTTTCCAGTTTCAACTGTAAGTAGCAAAACACTATTTAGTAATAGGAACACTTTCACATTGATGCAAAGGAAACTAGATATTAACGAACAGCGAATAAGACCGTTTCCTAGCAACAGCCACGCTGTGCATTACGCACTCGTGTGAGGCCAATGAAATACTTCATGTGAGGCTCTAACTATCGACCTTCGCTTTACAATACTTAGGCACTCTTCTGGTGGTATTGACGCATACATACTGAAACGTGTTTGGATCGTCAGTGAGTACTTCATATTAGAAATTTCGTGTTCGCGCTGATGTGCATCGAAGGGCCGATTTATCAGAGAAACTCAGTTCTGCGCCTAGCTACAGTATGTCGCCCTAGCAACACCAGGAAACGGGTTCAGCGGTGCTCGCCTTGCACTCGGCGTTTGGCGAATACAGAGCTATCGACTTCGGCATCTGGCGCCAGGAGGGAAGGCGACACATAACGGCGCGAGCATCGTGTAGCAGAAGGCGGTGGTGGTATGTCGATCAGAATGGTTGCTTCCCAATGTAAAGGAACTGAAAATATTGTGATTTAATCGCAGAGGTGCTGAAAAATTGTTCCAGTGACACACCAGAGAAATATCTGGTAAACTTTTTATCTTTGAGAGACATAGGAACAATTTCGCCGTTCGTTTTTTATTTCTTGTATGAACGACTACCTTTTTCTTCTGATGGGCTGGTGGGATGTCGTACTGTCTAATTACTAGTGTGTGTGTGTGTGTGATACATTAATGAGTTAAAAGACGCAAGATGTGTTTTATATTCTTTTCATCGCACAACAAGCCTTATTCCCATGCCTATGGAGTATTTATGTTAAGCAGAGAAGGCGAGTTTTAGATGGAACCGAAGATCTTCAAAACGGCGCTGCTCAACAATAGAGGTACGTGATTGTGCTCTCTACTTTCCTTTCGTGGCCGCTAAAATTACTTCCGATTCGTTTTGCCGAGACATTCGGAACCTGCAATCTACTTTTTCTTATAAAAATACTAGTTCGATACAAAAGAAATACTCTTAGATTTAAATAATTGCCATTCTTTTACCCAGGCCACGGGGAATGATAGAACGTACGTGCCTCTACTCTGAATGTACGTTCGCAATCTCCGAGTGTGTTACGACGAAATTATTTCACAATGAAAATTTCTCATCAGACCGCAACCACTCGCAAGCGAATGTACGTACCGTCTGAATGTATCTAGTCAGTCACGCGCGTTGTTCAAAAGCTTTAATTTTAATATTCAGTGGATTACATTTCCGAAATTAATTTTTGTTTATGCTGCAAATCGTACTTCACGCGAAGTATTTATTACGTAAGTTTCAGGCTCAATTTAATAAAAAAAAAGATTCCGAATATTAGAAATAAAGAATAACAATCAAACAAATCAAACCTAAATAAACAGAAAGAGGGAACGTTACAATGTCGACCGAGTGCCATGACCATAATTTCAGTAAAAATCAGTAGAATTGTTAGTTGAAATATTTAAGCTTTTTTTCTTGCCATCCATTATTGCCACTACAACATATTGTTTCTGTTGCATGTCATGCGAGCTACGTACCAGAAACGAAAAACCACATGGAAATTACTAATTTTCGAAAAAAAGTTTTGGACCATTTAATGTTAATTCTTCTCACTACAAAACCGTCAAAAAACACACGTAAGGTAAGAACAACAGCACTGATCCGCTTTAGTTGAAAGTAAATGTGGGACAGTTTTTTTTTCATTTGTTCGACACCCACTGCGTAGAACGCATCAATTCCTTTTTCCAAATTCTTTTCCATTTCTTTTTAGTTTACGTAAAAATTGCATTAGTTCATTTTCTATTATATGTAAATGCATCACAAGATGGCGGACAATTTTTATTGATTGAGCGCGAAAAAAGTAAGAGTCATTTATCAGTCTTCTGTTTTGCCAGAGACATATTTTACTACGTGAATTTTCACGGACGAGTGCAAAGCCATCTGTGATTTATTTACGTGTAGTAGGAGCTGTAGTGGTAGTAAAGTTCGGCTGCACGCTGTTTTGTGTTGTGAATCGGCATGATGAAACTCAGATCTCAGACAAAAACCATGGATAGTTCGTCAGATGAGGAATCAATAGTCCAACCCTTACAAAACTTTGAGGCCGAAAGTACTGCGAATACCGAAAACACAGTCGCAGCGACCGGCAGTGCTCAGTCGCAGGCGACGGGCGACAATATGTCGACTACAGAAACAAATACGAATACTGACAATACACAAGACCCAGTAGAAACAGACCTTATACGCATGTTTAGAGAGATGCAGACAAATTTAATGTCGCAGTTTGCAGCTCAAGTTGTAGAAAATGTTGCGTCACAAATGCAAGCTCACACAGAAAATGTTGCAGCTCAGATAGGTACTGTTAACACACGAGTAGAAAATGTTGCAGCACAAATGCAAGCTCACACAGACAATGTCACAGCGCAGATAAACGCTGTCACTACCCAGATAGCCAGTGTAACGACACAAATGGACAAAATAGACAATGACGTGAAGAACCTGACCGACATGCAAAATAATCTGACGACTCAACTGACCCAGTTAAAAAGAGAGGTAGCAGATCAAGTGATAGAGGTAGTACGCGAAGATTTAAATTACATGAGCCAAGACATTGATAACTTAAAGTCCACAGTTAAGGATATGCCAGAACAGATCCGTACCTTAACCGAAAATTTTGAAGCTATGAGTTTTCAACAGACCGAGCTTAGTGTCAAAATGCAGGAGGCTGTAGACCAAGTCGATGACATGACGAAACAACAAAAACAGCAGTTTGACGAATTTTTAGAGGAAAAAGACAAACATATCAACCATACATTAGAAACAGAACTGAAAAAAGCAATAACTAACACTGTAGAACAGGTGTACCCTACCCAAAACACGTCTGTAACTAAACTTCAAACTGACCTAGCTTAGTTACAAAAGACTCTGACACAGGACTTACCTGACTGGAAAAAACATGTAGACGAGCAACTAAAGAGTAAACACCATGCACAGAACGAAAGAGAACAACATTCAGAAGAGGAATTTGATGACAGACGCACAGGTAAGAGTGACGACGCAGCAAACAGTTATCTTTATCCCGATGTACCCATGTTTTCACCAAACCAAGGTCGTTACGGTAATCAACATTACCGCGACGAACGAGAGAGACACCAGACAACCGAACAAACTTTGTCGGCTGTTCTGTTAGAGGAAAGCCTTATAAAACACAGGCAGTTCCAAGTGTTTATCCCAGAAAAAAATCCGTCCACCCGGTAATTTTTATAAAGTCATTTAAGAATGTGTTGCCTAAGACCTGTTCCGAAAAGCAAAAAATACAGTATGTAACTGGATATATTCAAGGGGATGGTGCCCTATGGGCAATGGAAATGTCGGAAAATTGTCAGACATTAGAACAATTTGAAGCTGCATTTTTATCTAAGTATTGGTCCCATGGTGTACAAGAGAGATTGAGAAAAGCTCTGTTTAACCCGGAGCCATACAATCCAAAATTTGGATCACTCCAGAAGTATTTTGAAAAATACTTAAACGAAACGCGATTCTGGGACGAGCCCGTCACACACACAGACGTACTGCGCATCCTGAAGGCACAATTACCGATCAGTATCAGAGAAAAATTAGTACAAGTACCAGAGAGCAATCTCGAATATTTCCTATCTGTATTAGATTCTATCGATTTAATTAATGAGGATGCTAGGCAAAATCAAGCCTACCAAAACAATTTTCGTGGCAGCGGTAGCAACCAGCTTATACAGCGCCAGCCGCATTACGGCGTCAACAATGTAGCGTGCGCGGCTGAATCGCGACCGGCTTTTGTCGATCGCGCCCCTACAGCACAGATGCCAGGCCCGAGTTCGGGAGGAAATTACAACTGCTACAATCAGACCTGCCATCCGCAATACAATAGAAAAAGAAAAAACGGGGATAGGAATTTTTCTGGTTATTCCGGTGACCGAAAACGTAACTGGTACAGAAATGGCAATAGGAACCAGTGGGGAAATAGTTATAATAATTTCCAGCCTGAATTTAGCCGCAACCAAACGGGAGATCATCAAAGTAGGCAGTGGCAATATCCTGCTAACAGCCAAGCCTATCAATCAGAAACGCTAGGTGACACTATTCCGCTAAACTCAGGGCAAAACCACGACAGAAATACTCAACTAAGGAGCAACACGTCAGGGGTAAACATAATTGAAGTCGCAAACGAAACACAAACAGATGTGAACCGCGTAGCATTAAACTAAACATGCCCTTATCATGCTCCCCAGTCTTGGCCATAGATAGTCGTGGGGGCGATCCATACTGTCATGATAGTAAATTATGATAAAAAGCTACATGGTGTTACCAGATTTATAATCAGAGAAAAGGTGTTACTCAAAACTCACGTGAAATCTTCCTTGCTAGCTAAGAAAAACGCTAAGTGGCAAATGAAATATACTGGTCCGTACGTAATCGCACATATTCCGCACGACGGTTGTTATTTACTTGCATACCCTCACAGTGGTAAGATCAAAGGGCTGTATGCACACAGAGACTTAAGAAAATTCTACTATAATTAAGTATCATACGTCTTATCTAATAATGCACAAGTATAAAATAAGTTACTGTAAAAAAAGGAACGAGCACGATTAGGATAAAGAAAATACATCTTATGCAGCTAAGTGAATCAGAGCATTTCACTATTTCTGTTTACATTTGTCAGTGAACGTGGACGCAAGACACAGGTAAGCTAGGACATACACGTCAGTTGGTGACTAGCGATGTTTAACGCGAAGTGTACTTGTAAGTTTTGACGGAATGTTTTTTGTTTGGTCACAGTGGTATTTTAGTTTTAAGTTTATGTACGTAGGTATCTGGAGCGAACAATTGGCACAGACCTCACAGCAAAATAGATGTAAGTTATTTATTCTTTTTTTTTTGCCACTTGTGTATCAAGGCAGTAAGGTACAGGGTAAGTTACAAAGAAAAATATTGGACTCCCTAAGGTACAAAGGTTAAATTTGTGACGCAAGTACACGATAGGTTGCTGAGAAAGTATTTTGTGTCTTTGACGTATCCACACCACAAGTTATTATCTATAAATATATCGCACAAAACACGACCTTAAATTTTTTTGTATGCTGCAATTATAAAAAAGGATTCCTAACTGCTAATGAAAGTGTAGGGTACTATATATATATATATATATATATATACCATACGCACAGTAACTTGATCTAAGAAAAGTGCACCAAAAGATAGGATACTTGAATAACAACTTGTGTGATCTTACTGTTATGCAGATAATTTTTTTTTTAACTTTATATACATGTTTGAATGCAAGTACGATGTTGAGGTACAATCTGTGAATGTTAACTGAAGCAAACATAACACCGTCCCTTATAAAAAAAAATAAAGGAGTATGTATAAGGTGAGTTACAGGTAGCCAACTAGCCGAAAAAATGAGGTAACGCCGAAACAAACACAATTATTTACAGGTGGCGCTCGGCGAGATACTGCGAGACTTCAATCGGCGGGGAAAAGTCATGATGTTACATTAATGTCACTATGACTGACGATTGACGTAATAAAACATTACCAAGATCACTGAGAAACACTACGTGATACCCAGTAACGCCAAAGAATTTTAATAATCTATTTCTTTTGGTATGAAAATACGAAGGATGTACGCTGACTTTAGAGGGATGCAGTACATTGATTATATTTTTTTATGTGTTTATAATATTTTGACCAATCTGAGCGGAAGATATTTGATGGAAGGAGAAGAAGTAACACAAATATGAACACAAAAAAAACACCATATACGCGAGCACAGACTTTAGAGGCAGTAGCGCACAGCAGCCAAGCTTCATTATTAATCTGTTGTTTGTACTACCTAGCAATTTATGTATAGTGATTTATTTATGTCTGTTTACTCATTTCCTATTATTATTTTATTCCTTTATGTTTATGATGTGTGTGTACCATGCGTTGTTACAAACTTGGGTGACGAAAGGATGAAAGAATCCCCCTCCCACATAGCAACTCGCGGGTAGAGAATGAACAAACTTTGTCTCATTTGGAGACAACTTCTAAAAGCACTTATAGTGCGTTCATGTCCTAGTATTGTTATTTCAATACATAAGTGCATCAGTAGCACGACATAGAGTAAAAAAATGCTGTTGTTCTCAAACGTGTTCTCCTATGCTCTATGAGATGTCAGGCAGTGTCACGATCGCGAAAAATAGTATTAAAGGCACGTACTTTCTGAGAACACAATCACCTACCAATTTATGTAATAAAAATGTTATGAGCAAAAAGGTACGCCGACAAGGTTCAGTAAAAAATCGCTGGAACAAATAACGAACGTGGGCATTTATCATAAAAGACAAGCTAGTGATATCATGAGCTACAGTTTTGTTTCTGAATGGACAGGACAGTGTGACAATGTTATTCAGTTTCAGTGACCTGTGAGCTATATGCAAATAGACAAGTGAAAATACGTTTCATATCACTAACCTTTTCCTTCGAGGTAAAAGAGACATAGTGAATCGACGTAGACTGCGGCGGTACAAGTGTTTGTGCACTACATAGGACAGTGTGCCGTTGCTAGCCAAATAGTGAAGTGCAGTACTTACCTTTGTGCAGTGGACTTCGGAGGCACCGAGTGGTCCCTTCCCACAGCCAAGGTGTACAGCAAGTGGAAACAAGTGCGGTTGGTTTTTTTGCAAACTCTGCGAACACTGCACGAGACACTGAAAAGTTTGGACCGAAACGCGCGGCATCGCTTTACGGCGGTGGGCCCGCGCAATTGCCGAGTTCCACACGGCGCGCAGCGCGCCACCAAACTGATTGTTGCGAGTGCAGTTATGTGCATATGACACATTATTGGCTAACGGCATAACATAGAAGGACAATTTAAATGCAAAGCAAAATCTACGTTTAAATGGACACCCAACGAAGTGCCAAGACATGTAGAAACAGATTCCTGAAACCCGAAATAAAGTCTGACTACCCCAGCTCATGATTCACGCCCCACGTTACCTTTGAACAACGCCTATGTTTATATGTATATATATGTATTAGTATTAAGTTAGACTAAGTATTAATCCATGTGAACTTCTGTTTGTTACATGTTTATATTACTCATGACGAGACAATAGTAAAATACGGAAAGGATGTCACTAAGCAGATCTTGGCGTAGAAGAGAGAAGCAGTGGAAAGCAGAACCAACTCTAAGCAAGAGCTAACGCCTCTTGCTGCCCCAGACACGACTATTAACCCACAATCTAGATCCGAACACTCTAATAAATATGTGACTTTCCTGAAATATTTTTTAATAAAAAAAAAGACTTAGGAATTATGAATTTTATGAGCAGCAAGTGTAAAAGAAGACTGTTTATATAGCGATAGACTATGTATAAAACAATGTAATACCTTTGTATAATGCGATGTACTAAGAAATAATAAAATAATTTTGTGTATACAATACAAAAAAAAAAAAAGAGAGAAGAAAGAAGGTAATAGGAGGATGTAACAATTATCCAAATGTGATGATTTTGTGTCAAGGACGATGTAATAATTTTGTGTGTATAGTATGTAAGTTTATGTGTGTTTCACATGTGTTCTGTGTATCCTTATATAAATGTTTAGTCCTCATTGTCATGTGTCAAAACTGGCATCAAAACCATGTTTGTAGAATGAAGTGATCGGGAGAGAGACACTGACAGTGGAATCCCATTACGTGTGAATAACAGTCAAGGACTACCAGTGTACAAAGTGTTTGGGCTCATTGCCCGCAAAATTGACATTTCTTCAGACAAATCGCCCAAGGGGGCGATGTAAAGGAACTGAAAATATTGTGATTTAATCGCAGAGGTGCTGAAAAATTGTTCCAGTGACACACCAGAGAAATATCTGGTAAACTTTTTATCTTTGAGAGACATAGGAACAATTTCGCCGTTCGTTTTTTATTTCTTGTATGAACGACTACCTTTTTGTTCTGATGGGCTGGTGGGATGTCGTACTGTCTAATTACTAGTGTGTGTGTGTGTGTGATAAATGAATGAGTTAAAAGACGCAAAATGTGTTTTATATTATTTTCATCGCACAACAAGCCTTATTCCCATGCCTATGGAGTATTTATGTTAAGCAGAGAAGGCGAGTTTTAGATGGAACCGAAGATCTTCAAAACGGCGCTGCTCAACAATAGAGGTACGTGATTGTGCTCTCTACTTTCCTTTCGTGGCCGCTAAAATTACTTCCGATTCGTTTTGCCGAGACATTCAGAACCTGCAATCTTCTTTTTCTTATAAAAATACTAGGTCGATGCAAAAGAAATACTCTTAGATTTAAATAATTGCCATTCTTTTACCCAGGCCACGGGGAATGATAGAACGTACGTGCCTCTACTCTGAATGTAAGTTCGCAATCTCCTAGTGTGTTACGACGAAATTATTTCACAATGAAAATTTCTCATCAGACCGCAACCACTCGCACGCGAATGTACGTACCCTCTGAATGTATCTAGTCAGTCACGCGCGTTGTTCAAAAGCTTTACTTTTAATATTCAGTGGATTACATTTCCGAAATTAATTTTTGTTTATGCTGCAAATCGTACTTCACACGAAGTATTTATTACGTAAGTTTCAGGCTCAATTTAATATAAAAAAAAAGATTCCAAATATTAGAAATAAAGAATAACAATCAAACAAGTCAAACCTAAATAAACAGAAAGAGGGAGCGTTACACCAAGTAGCTGCTCCGGATTCGAAACCCGAACATCACACTGAAAATGTCTCCATTACTCAGGAAGGTGTTTTCAACCATGCGAATGCTTTACCTTCGCGTCTCATAGGCTAGTGCGTATTACGATTCACAGCATCTTGTGTCCCCATGTGTCGACTTGTCTCGACTTTGCTCGGCTGACGCGAAAGCTGACGCTCAAAAATGGGGGTATATGTAGACGACATTCGCTAGAAACGACTGGGAGAGGAGACATCGCCAAACACACAACGGACCCTTTCATTTGACTGTGGCCGCATGTCCGTGCCTTTGCGTACCAAGATGTAGAGGGGGGTCAGCGTGCTGGACCGTACCATTACTGCAAGCTGCACCAAAAACTAAGGAAAAAGGCAAAACCTCAAGTAACCAACAGCACTAGGACTTCCTTGTTCCTCACCCACCCGAGTACTAACGACGAGCAACGCTGCCTAATTTCAGTGATCGGACATTAGCCAGCGTCGTTGTCACGGCATACAAGTTGGCGAGAAGGTTGCCCGACGTGCGGATGATTTAGTCCGTGTACAGATCACTTGGGACTTGCCTGGTAGTCTTCCGCGTTGCCTTTTAGGGTAACCACAACACAGCGACCACGGTAACGTCCGTGAGAAGAGCTAAAACTCGGCACGAGAAAAATATGTTCCGCTATTTCTTTTCGACCGATCGGGCTATCGGGCTTGCTACGCCTGCACTGCCACCACTGTCGTCTCTAGTAAAGTCCCCACGGTGTGTTTCTGCGAAATTTTCTTGTTCTATAAGATCAAGGGAGTACGTTAGTCTCAGAATGTTTAAAATGCATTGCCAGATGTGGGGTTCAAACCCACGCCCCTTACAGTAACCAGAGCTTAAATATGGCGCCTTACACAGCTTGGCGAATCTGACGTACGACACAACCTCTCCAGTGACTTCCATCTTTATCAAGATCTCAGGAACCTCACTCCGAAATCTGTTTCTTTTTTCGGGATGATGAATTTATGTCAGTTTAAGTGTATGTAAGACGCTATGTCAGATTTGGCGTAGGAAACGCCACCTCTCTTTCTGGAATCAATGTGGCGCGTTTGCTTCCGTCGCTTCCAGCTTCAACTGTAAGTAGCAAAACACTATTTAGTAATAGGAACACTTTCACATTGATGCAAAGGAATGTAGATATTAACGAACGGCGAATAAGACCGTTTCCTAGCAAGAGCCACGCTGTGCATTACGCACTCGTGTGAAGGCAATGAAATATTTCATGTGAGGCTCTAACTGTCGACCTTCGCTTTACAATACTTAGGCACCCTTCTGGTGGTACCGACGCATACATACTGAAACGTCTTTGGATCGTCAGTGAGTACTTCATATTAGAAATTTCGTGTTCGCGCTGATGTGCATCGCAGGGCCGATTTATCAGAGAAACTCAGTTCTGCGCATAGCTACAGTATGTCGCCCAAGCAACACCAGGAAACGGGTTCAGCGGTGCTCGCCTTGCACTCGGCGTTTGGCGAATACCGAGTTATCGACTTCGGCATCTGGCGCCAGGAGGGAAGGCGACACATAACGGCGCAAGCATCGCGTAGCAGAAGGTGGTGGTGGTATGTCGGTCAGAACGGTTGCTTCCCAAGTAGCTGCTGCGGATTCGAAACCCGAACATCGCACTGAAAATGTTTCCTTTACTCAGGAAGGTGTTTTCAACCATACGAATGCTTTCCCTTCGCGCCTCATAGGCTAGTGCGTATTACGATTCACAGCATCTTGTGTCCCCATGTGTCGACTTGTCTCGACTTTGCTCGGCTGACGCGAAAGCTGACGCTCGAAAATGGGGGTATATGTAGACGACAGTCGCTAGAAACGACTGGGAGAGGAGACATCGCCAAACACACAACGGACCCTTTCATTTGACTGTGGCCGCATGTCCCTGCATTTGCGTACTGTGAACTAGAGGGGGGTCAGCGTGCTGGACCGTACCATTACTGCAAGCTGCACCAAAAACTAAGGAAAAAGGCAAAACCTCAAGTAACCAACAGCACTAGGACTTCCTTGTTCCTCACCCACCCGAGTACTAACGACGCCCAACGCTGCCTAATTTCGGTGATCGGACATTAGCCAGCGTCGTTGTCACGGCATACAAGTTGGCGAGAATGTTGCCCGTCGTGCGGATGATTTAGTCCGTGTACAGATCACTTGGAACTTGCCTGGTAGTCTTTCGCGTTGCCTTTTAAGGTATCCACAACACAGCGACCACGGAAACGTCCGTGAGAAGAGCTAAAACTCGGCACGTGAAAAATATATTCCGCTATTTCTTTTCGACCGATCGGGCTATCGGGCTTGCGACGCCTGCACTGCCACCACTGTCGTTTCTAGTAAAGTCCCCACGGTGTGTTTCTGCGAAATTTTCTTGTTCTATAAGATCAAGGGAGTACGTTAGTCTCAGAATGTTTAAAATGCATTGCCAGATGTGGGGTTCAAACCCACTCCCCTTACAGTAACCAGAGCTTAAATATGGCGCCTTACACAGCTTGGCGAATCTGACGTACGACACAACCTCTCCAGTGACTTCCATCTTTATCAAGATCTCAGGAACCTCACTCCGAAATCTGTTTCTTTTTTCGGGATGATGAATTTATGTCAGTTTTAGTGTATGTAAGACGCTATGTCAGATTTGGCGTAGGAAACGCCCCCTCTCTTTCTGGAATCAATGTGGCGCGTTTGCTTCCGTCGCATCCAGCTTCAACTGTAAGTAGCAAAACACTATTTAGTAATAGGAACACTTTCACATTGATGCAAAGGAAACTAGATATTAACGAACGGTGAATAAGACCATTTCTTAGCAACAGCCACGCTGTGCATTACGCACTCGTGTGAAGCCAATGAAATACTTCATGTGAGGCTCTAACTGTCGACCTTCGCTTTACAATACTTAGGCACTCTTCTGGTGGTACCGACGCATACATACTGAAACGTCTTTGGATCGTCAGTGAGTAATTCATATTAGAAATTTCGTGTTCGCGCTGATATGCATCGAAGGGCCGATTTATCAGAGAAACTCAGTTCTGCGCCTAGCTACAGCATGTCGCCCAAGCAACACCAGGAAACGGGTTCAGCGGTGCTCGCCTTGCACTCGGCGTTTGGCGAATACAGAGCTATCGACTTCGGCATTTGGCGCCAGGAGGGAAGGCGACACATAACGGCGCAAGCATCGCGTAGCAGAAGGCGGTGGTGGTATGTCGGTCAGAACGGTTGCTTCCCAAGTAGCTGCTCCGGATTCGAAACCCGAAGATCGCACTGAAAATGTTTCCTTTACTCAGGAAGGTGTTTTCAACCATACGAATGCTTTCCCTTCGCGCCTCATAGGCTAGTGCGTATTACGATTCACAGCATCTTGTGTCCCCATGTGTCGACTTGTCTCGACTTTGCTCGGCTGACGCGAAAGCTGACGCTCGAAAATGGGGGTATATGTAGACGACAGTCGCTAGAAACGACTGGGAGAGGAGACATCGCCAAACACACAACGTACCCTTTCATTTGACTGTGGCCGCATGTCCCTGCATTTGCGTACTGTGAACTAGAGGGGGTCAGCGTGCTGGACCGTACCATTACTGCAAGCTGCACCAAAAACTAAGGAAAAAGGCAAAACCTCAAGTAACCAACAGCAATAGGACTTCCTTGTTCCTCACCCACCCGAGTACTAACGACGCCCAACGCTGCCTAATTTCGGTGATCGGACATTAGCCAGCGTCGTTGTCACGGCATACAAGTTGGCGAGAATGTTGCCCGACCTGCGGATGATTTAGTCCGTTTACAGATCACTTGGGACTTGCCTGGTAGTCTTACGCATTGCCTTTTAGGGTAACCACAACACAGCGACCACGGAAACGTCCGTGAGTAGCGCTAAAACTCGGCACGAGAAAAATATGTTCCGCTATTTCTTTTCGACCGATCGGGCTATCGGGCTTGCGACGCCTGCACTGCCACCACTGTCGTCTCTAGTAAAGTCCCCACGGTGTGTTTCTGCGTAATTTACTTGTTCTATAAGATCAAGGGAGTACGTTAGTCTCAGAATGTTTAAAATGCATTGTCAGATGTGGGGTTCAAACCCACGCCCCTTACAGTAACCAGAGCTTAAATCTGGCGCATTACACAGCTTGGCGAATCTGACGTACGACACAACCGCTCCAGTGACTTCCATCTTTATCAAGATCTCAGAAACCTCACTCCGAAATCTGTTTCTTTTTTCGGTAGGATGAATTTATGTCAGTTTAAGAGTATGTTAGACGCTATGTCAGATGTGGCGTGGGAAACGCCCCCTACCTTTCTGGAATCAATGTGGCGCGTTTGCTTCCGTCGCTTCCAGCTTCAACTGTAAGTAGCAAAACACTATTTAGTAATAGGAACACTTTCACATTGATGCAAAGGAAAGTAGATATTATTGAACGGCGAATAAGACCGTTTCCTAGCAACAGCCACGCTGTGCATTACGCACTCGTGTGAAGGCAATGAAATATTTCATGTGAGGCTCTAACTGTCCACCTTCGCTTTACAATACTTAGGCACCCTTCTGGTGGTACCGACGCGTACATACTGAAACGTCTTTGGATCGTCAGTGAGTACTTCATATTAGAAATTTCGTGTTCGCGCTGATGTGCATCGAAGGGCCGATTTATCAGAGAAACTCAGTTCTGCGCATAGCTACAGTATGTCGCCCAAGCAACACCAGGAAACGGGTTCAGCGGTGCTCGCCTTGCACTCGGCGTTTGGCGAATACCGAGTTATCGACTTCGGCATCTGGCGCCAGGAGGGAAGGCGACACATAACGGCGCAAGCATCGCGTAGCAGAAGGCGGTGGTGGTATGTCGGTCAGAACGGTTGCTTCCCAAGTAGCTGCACCGGATTCGAAACCCGAACATCGCACTGAAAATGTCTCCTTTACTCAGGAAGGTGTTTTCAACCATACGAATGCTTTCCCTTCGCGCCTCATAGGCTAGTGCGTATTACGATTCACAGCATCTTGTGTCCCCATGTGTCGACTTGTCCGGACTTTGCTCGGCTGACGCGAAAGCTGACGCTCGAAAATGGGGGTATTTGTATACGACATTCGCTAGAAACGACTGGGAGAGGAGACATCGCCAAACACACAACGGACCCTTTCATTTGACTGTGGCCGCATGTCCGTGCCTTTGCGTACCGAGAACTATAGGGGGGTCAGCGTGCTGGACCGTACCATTACTGCAAGCTGCACCAAAAAGTAAGGAAAAAGGCAAAACCTTATATAACCAACAGCACTAGGACTTCCTTGTTCCTCACCCACCCGAGTACTAACGACGCCCAACGCTGCCTAAATTCGGTGATCGGACATGAGCCAGCGTCGTTGTCACGGCATACAAGTTGGCGAGAATGTTGCCCGTCGTGCGGATGATTTAGTCCGTGTACAGATCACTTGGAACTTGCCTGGTAGTCTTTCGCGTTGCCTTTTAAGGCATCCACAACACAGCGACCACGGAAACGTCCGTGAGAAGAGCTAAAACTCGGCACGAGAAAAATATATTCCGCTATTTCTTTTCGACCGATCGGGCTATCGGGCTTGCGACGCCTGCACTGCCACCACTGTCGTCTCTAGTAAAGTCCCCACGGTGTGTTTCTGCGAAATTTTCTTGTTCTATAAGATCAAGGGAGTACGTTAGTCTCAGAATGTTTAAAATGCATTGCCAGATGTGGGGTTCAAACCCACTCCCCTTACAGTAACCAGAGCTTAAATCTGGCGCATTACACAGCTTGGCGAATCTGACGTACGACACAACCTCTCCAGTGACTTCCATCTTTATCAAGATCTCAGGAACCTCACTCCGAAATCTGTTTCTTTTTTCGGGATGATGAATTTATGTCAGTTTAAGTGTATGTAAGACGCTATGTCAGATTTGGCGTAGGAAACGCCCCCTCTCTTTCTGGAATCAATGTGGCGCGTTTGCTTCCGTCGCTTCCAGCTTCAACTGTAAGTAGCAAAACACTATTTAGTAATAGGAACACTTTCACATGGATGCAAAGGATACTAGATATTAACGAACGGTGAATAAGACCATTTCTTAGCAACAGCCACGCTGTGCATTACGCACTCGTGTGAAGCCAATGAAATACTTCATGTGAGGCTCTAACTGTCGACCTTCGCTTTACAAAACTTAGGCACTCTTCTGGTGGTACCGACGCATACATACTGAAACGTCTTTGGATCGTCAGTGAGTACTTCATATTAGAAATTTCGTGTTCGCGCTGATATGCATCGAAGGGCCGATTTATCAGAGAAACTCAGTTCTGCGCCTAGCTACAGCATGTCGCCCAAGCAACACCAGGAAACGGGTTCAGCGGTGCTCGCCTTGCACTCGGCGTTTGGCGAATACAGAGCTATCGACTTCGGCATTTGGCGCCAGGAGGGAAGGCGACACATAACGGCGCAAGCATCGCGTAGCAGAAGGCGGTGGTGGTATGTCGGTCAGAACGGTTGCTTCCCAAGTAGCTGCTCCGGATTCGAAACCCGAAGATCGCACTGAAAATGTTTCCTTTACTCAGGAAGGTGTTTTCAACCATACGAATGCTTTCCCTTCGCGCCTCATAGGCTAGTGCGTATTACGATTCACAGCATCTTGTGTCCCCATGTGTCGACTTGTCTCGACTTTGCTCGGCTGACGCGAAAGCTGACGCTCGAAAATGGGGGTATATGTAGACGACAGTCGCTAGAAACGACTGGGAGAGGAGACATCGCCAAACACACAACGTACCCTTTCATTTGACTGTGGCCGCATGTCCCTGCATTTGCGTACTGTGAACTAGAGGGGGTCAGCGTGCTGGACCGTACCATTACTGCAAGCTGCACCAAAAACTAAGGAAAAAGGCAAAACCTCAAGTAACCAACAGCAATAGGACTTCCTTGTTCCTCACCCACCCGAGTACTAACGACGCCCAACGCTGCCTAATTTCGGTGATCGGACATTAGCCAGCGTCGTTGTCACGGCATACAAGTTGGCGAGAATGTTGCCCGACCTGCGGATGATTTAGTCCGTTTACAGATCACTTGGGACTTGCCTGGTAGTCTTACGCATTGCCTTTTAGGGTAACCACAACACAGCGACCACGGAAACGTCCGTGAGTAGCGCTAAAACTCGGCACGAGAAAAATATGTTCCGCTATTTCTTTTCGACCGATCGGGCTATCGGGCTTGCGACGCCTGCACTGCCACCACTGTCGTCTCTAGTAAAGTCCCCACGGTGTGTTTCTGCGTAATTTACTTGTTCTATAAGATCAAGGGAGTACGTTAGTCTCAGAATGTTTAAAATGCATTGTCAGATGTGGGGTTCAAACCCACGCCCCTTACAGTAACCAGAGCTTAAATCTGGCGCATTACACAGCTTGGCGAATCTGACGTACGACACAACCGCTCCAGTGACTTCCATCTTTATCAAGATCTCAGAAACCTCACTCCGAAATCTGTTTCTTTTTTCGGTAGGATGAATTTATGTCAGTTTAAGAGTATGTTAGACGCTATGTCAGATGTGGCGTGGGAAACGCCCCCTACCTTTCTGGAATCAATGTGGCGCGTTTGCTTCCGTCGCTTCCAGCTTCAACTGTAAGTAGCAAAACACTATTTAGTAATAGGAACACTTTCACATTGATGCAAAGGAAAGTAGATATTATTGAACGGCGAATAAGACCGTTTCCTAGCAACAGCCACGCTGTGCATTACGCACTCGTGTGAAGGCAATGAAATATTTCATGTGAGGCTCTAACTGTCCACCTTCGCTTTACAATACTTAGGCACCCTTCTGGTGGTACCGACGCGTACATACTGAAACGTCTTTGGATCGTCAGTGAGTACTTCATATTAGAAATTTCGTGTTCGCGCTGATGTGCATCGAAGGGCCGATTTATCAGAGAAACTCAGTTCTGCGCATAGCTACAGTATGTCGCCCAAGCAACACCAGGAAACGGGTTCAGCGGTGCTCGCCTTGCACTCGGCGTTTGGCGAATACCGAGTTATCGACTTCGGCATCTGGCGCCAGGAGGGAAGGCGACACATAACGGCGCAAGCATCGCGTAGCAGAAGGCGGTGGTGGTATGTCGGTCAGAACGGTTGCTTCCCAAGTAGCTGCACCGGATTCGAAACCCGAACATCGCACTGAAAATGTCTCCTTTACTCAGGAAGGTGTTTTCAACCATACGAATGCTTTCCCTTCGCGCCTCATAGGCTAGTGCGTATTACGATTCACAGCATCTTGTGTCCCCATGTGTCGACTTGTCCGGACTTTGCTCGGCTGACGCGAAAGCTGACGCTCGAAAATGGGGGTATTTGTATACGACATTCGCTAGAAACGACTGGGAGAGGAGACATCGCCAAACACACAACGGACCCTTTCATTTGACTGTGGCCGCATGTCCGTGCCTTTGCGTACCGAGAACTATAGGGGGGTCAGCGTGCTGGACCGTACCATTACTGCAAGCTGCACCAAAAAGTAAGGAAAAAGGCAAAACCTTATATAACCAACAGCACTAGGACTTCCTTGTTCCTCACCCACCCGAGTACTAACGACGCCCAACGCTGCCTAAATTCGGTGATCGGACATGAGCCAGCGTCGTTGTCACGGCATACAAGTTGGCGAGAATGTTGCCCGTCGTGCGGATGATTTAGTCCGTGTACAGATCACTTGGAACTTGCCTGGTAGTCTTTCGCGTTGCCTTTTAAGGCATCCACAACACAGCGACCACGGAAACGTCCGTGAGAAGAGCTAAAACTCGGCACGAGAAAAATATATTCCGCTATTTCTTTTCGACCGATCGGGCTATCGGGCTTGCGACGCCTGCACTGCCACCACTGTCGTCTCTAGTAAAGTCCCCACGGTGTGTTTCTGCGAAATTTTCTTGTTCTATAAGATCAAGGGAGTACGTTAGTCTCAGAATGTTTAAAATGCATTGCCAGATGTGGGGTTCAAACCCACTCCCCTTACAGTAACCAGAGCTTAAATCTGGCGCATTACACAGCTTGGCGAATCTGACGTACGACACAACCTCTCCAGTGACTTCCATCTTTATCAAGATCTCAGGAACCTCACTCCGAAATCTGTTTCTTTTTTCGGGATGATGAATTTATGTCAGTTTAAGTGTATGTAAGACGCTATGTCAGATTTGGCGTAGGAAACGCCCCCTCTCTTTCTGGAATCAATGTGGCGCGTTTGCTTCCGTCGCTTCCAGCTTCAACTGTAAGTAGCAAAACACTATTTAGTAATAGGAACACTTTCACATGGATGCAAAGGATACTAGATATTAACGAACGGTGAATAAGACCATTTCTTAGCAACAGACACGCTGTGCATTACGCACTCGTGTGAAGCCAATGAAATACTTCATGTGAGGCTCTAACTGTCGACCTTCGCTTTACAATACTTAGGCACTCTTCTGGTGGTACCGACGCATACATACTGAAACGTCTTTGGATCGTCAGTGAGTACTTCATATTAGAAATTTCGTGTTCGCGCTGATATGCATCGAAGGGCCGATTTATCAGAGAAACTCAGTTCTGCGCCTAGCTACAGCATGTCGCCCAAGCAACACCAGGAAACGGGTTCAGCGGTGCTCGCCTTGCACTCGGCGTTTGGCGAATACAGAGCTATCGACTTCGGCATTTGGCGCCAGGAGGGAAGGCGACACATAACGGCGCAAGCATCGCGTAGCAGAAGGCGGTGGTGGTATGTCGGTCAGAACGGTTGCTTCCCAAGTAGCTGCTCCGGATTCGAAACCCGAAGATCGCACTGAAAATGTTTCCTTTACTCAGGAAGGTGTTTTCAACCATACGAATGCTTTCCCTTCGCGCCTCATAGGCTAGTGCGTATTACGATTCACAGCATCTTGTGTCCCCATGTGTCGACTTGTCTCGACTTTGCTCGGCTGACGCGAAAGTTGACGCTCGAAAATGGGGGTATATGTAGACGACAGTCGCTAGAAACGACTGGGAGAGGAGACATCGCCAAACACACAACGTACCCTTTCATTTGACTGTGGCCGCATGTCCCTGCCTTTGCGTACTGTGAACTAGAGGGGGGTCAGCGTGCTGGACCGTACCATTACTGCAAGCTGCACCAAAAACTAAGGAAAAAGGCAAAACCTCAAGTAACCAACAGCACTAGGACTTCCTTGTTCCTCACCCACCCGAGTACTAACGACGCCCAACGCTGCCAAATTTCGGTGATCGGACATTAGCCAGCGTCGTTGTCACGGCATACAAGTTGGCGAGAATGTTGCCCGTCGTGCGGATGATTTAGTCCGTGTACAGATCACTTGGAACTTGCCTGGTAGTCTTTCGCGTTGCCTTTTAAGGTATCCACAACACAGCGACCACGGAAACGTCCGTGAGAAGAGCTAAAACTCGGCACGTGAAAAATATATTCCGCTATTTCTTTTCGACCGATCGGGCTATCGGGCTTGCGACGCCTGCACTGCCACCACTGTCGTCTCTAGTAAAGTCCCCACGGTGTGTTTCTGCGAAATTTTCTTGTTCTATAAGATCAAGGGAGTACGTTAGTCTCAGAATGTTTAAAATGCATTGCCAGATGTGGGGTTCAAACCCACTCCCCTTACAGTAACCAGAGCTTAAATATGGCGCCTTACACAGCTTGGCGAATCTGACGTACGACACAACCTCTCCAGTGACTTCCATCTTTATCAAGATCTCAGGAACCTCACTCCGAAATCTGTTTCTTTTTTCGGGATGATGAATTTATGTCAGTTTAAGTGTATGTAAGACGCTATGTCAGATTTGGCGTAGGAAACGCCCCCTCTCTTTCTGGAATCAATGTGGCGCGTTTGCTTCCGTCGCTTCCAGTTTCAACTGTAAGTAGCAAAACACTATTTAGTAATAGGAACACTTTCACATTGATGCAAAGGAAAGTAGATATTAATGAACGGCGAATAAGACCGTTTCCTAGCAACAGCCACGCTGTGCATTACGCACTCGTGTGAAGGCAATGAAATATTTCATGTGAGGCTCTAACTGTCCACCTTCGCTTTACAATACTTAGGCACCCTTCTGGTGGTACCGACGTGTACATACTGAAACGTCTTTGGATCGTCAGTGAGTACTTCATATTAGAAATTTCGTGTTCGCGCTGATGTGCATCGAAGGGCCGATTTATCAGAGAAACTCAGTTCTGCGCATAGCTACAGTATGTCGCCCAAGCAACACCAGGAAACGGGTTCAGCGGTGCTCGCCTTGCACTCGGCGTTTGGCGAATACCGAGTTATCGACTTCGGCATCTGGCGCCAGGAGGGAAAGCGACACATAACGGCGCAAGCATCGCGTAGCAGAAGGCGGTGGTGGTATGTCGGTCAGAACGGTTGATTCCCAAGTAGCTGCACCGGATTCGAAACCCGAACATCGCACTGAAAATGTCTCCTTTACTCAGGAAGGTGTTTTCAACCATACGAATGCTTTCCCTTCGCGCCTCATAGGCTAGTGCGTATTACGATTCACAGCATCTTGTGTCCCCATGTGTCGACTTGTCCGGACTTTGCTCGGCTGACGCGAAAGCTGACGCTCGAAAATGGGGGTATTTGTATACGACATTCGCTAGAAACGACTGGGAGAGGAGACATCGCCAAACACACAACGGACCCTTTCATTTGACTGTGGCCGCATGTCCGTGCCTTTGCGTACCGAGAACTATAGGGGGGTCAGCGTGCTGGACCGTACCATTACTGCAAGCTGCACCAAAAAGTAAGGAAAAAGGCAAAACCTTATATAACCAACAGCACTAGGACTTCCTTGTTCCTCACCCACCCGAGTACTAACGACGCCCAACGCTGCCTAAATTCGGTGATCGGACATGAGCCAGCGTCGTTGTCACGGCATACAAGTTGGCGAGAATGTTGCCCGTCGTGCGGATGATTTAGTCCGTGTACAGATCACTTGGAACTTGCCTGGTAGTCTTTCGCGTTGCCTTTTAAGGTACCCACAACACAGCGACCACGGAAACGTCCGTGAGAAGAGCTAAAACTCGGCACGAGAAAAATATATTCCGCTATTTCTTTTCGACCGATCGGGCTATCGGGCTTGCGACGCCTGCACTGCCACCACTGTCGTCTCTAGTAAAGTCCCCACGGTGTGTTTCTGCGAAATTTTCTTGTTCTATAAGATCAAGGGAGTACGTTAGTCTCAGAATGTTTAAAATGCATTGCCAGATGTGGGGTTCAAACCCACTCCCCTTACAGTAACCAGAGCTTAAATATGACGCCTTACACAGCTTGGCGAATCTGACGTACGACACAACCTCTCCAGTGACTTCCATCTTTATCAAGATCTGAGGAATCTCACTCCGAAATCTGTTTCTTTTTTCGGGATGATGAATTTATGTCAGTTTAAGTGTATGTAAGACGCTATGTCAGATTTGGCGTAGGAAACGCCCCCTCTCTTTCTGGAATCAATGTGGCGCGTTTGCTTCCGTCGCTTCCAGTTTCAACTGTAAGTAGCAAAACACTATTTAGTAATAGGAACACTTTCACATGGATGCAAAGGAAACTAGATATTAACGAACGGTGAATAAGACCATTTCTTAGCAACAGCCACGCTGCGCATTACGCACTCGTGTGAAGCCAATGAAATACTTCATGTGAGGCTCTAACTGTCCACCTTCGCTTTACAATACTTAGGCACTCTTCTGGTGGTACCGACGCATACATACTGAAACGTCTTTGGATCGTCAGTGAGTACTTCATATTAGAAATTTCGTGTTCGCGCTGATATGCATCGAAGGGCCGATTTATCAGAGAAACTCAGTTCTGCGCCTAGCTACAGCATGTCGCCCAAGCAACACCAGGAAACGGGTTCAGCGGTGCTCGCCTTGCACTCGGCGTTTGGCGAATACAGAGCTATCGACTTCGGCATTTGGCGCCAGGAGGGAAGGCGACACATAACGGCGCAAGCATCGCGTAGCAGAAGGCGGTGGTGGTATGTCGGTCAGAACGGTTGCTTCCCAAGTAGCTGCTCCGGATTCGAAACCCGAAGATAGCACTGAAAATGTTTCCTTTACTCAGGAAGGTGTTTTCAACCATACGAATGCTTTCCCTTCGCGCCTCATAGGCTAGTGCGTATTACGATTCACAGCATCTTGTGTCCCCATGTGTCGACTTGTCTCGACTTTGCTCGGCTGACGCGAAAGCTGACGCTCGAAAATGGGGGTATATGTAGACGACAGTCGCTAGAAACGACTGGGAGAGGAGACATCGCCAAACACACAACGGACCCTTTCATTTGACTGTGGCCGCATGTCCCTGCCTTTGCGTACTGTGAACTAGAGGGGGGTCAGCGTGCTGGACCGTACCATTACTGCAAGCTGCACCAAAAAGTAAGGAAAAAGGCAAAACCTTATATAACCAACAGCACTAGGACTTCCTTGTTCCTCACCCACCCGAGTACTAACGACGCCCAACGCTGCCTAAATTCGGTGATCGGACATGAGCCAGCGTCGTTGTCACGGCATACAAGTTGGCGAGAATGTTGCCCGTCGTGCGGATGATTTAGTCCGTGTACAGATCACTTGGAACTTGCCTGGTAGTCTTTCGCGTTGCCTTTTAAGGCATCCACAACACAGCGACCACGGAAACGTCCGTGAGAAGAGCTAAAACTCGGCACGAGAAAAATATATTCCGCTATTTCTTTTCGACCGATCGGGCTATCGGGCTTGCGACGCCTGCACTGCCACCACTGTCGTCTCTAGTAAAGTCCCCACGGTGTGTTTCTGCGAAATTTTCTTGTTCTATAAGATCAAGGGAGTACGTTAGTCTCAGAATGTTTAAAATGCATTGCCAGATGTGGGGTTCAAACCCACTCCCCTTACAGTAACCAGAGCTTAAATATGGCGCCTTACACAGCTTGGCGAATCTGACGTACGACACAACCTCTCCAGTGACTTCCATCTTTATCAAGATCTCAGGAACCTCACTCCGAAATCTGTTTCTTTTTTCGGGATGATGAATTTATGTCAGTTTAAGTGTATGTAAGACGCTATGTCAGATTTGGCGTAGGAAACGCCCCCTCTCTTTCTGGAATCAATGTGGCGCGTTTGCTTCCGTCGCTTCCAGTTTCAACTGTAAGTAGCAAAACACTATTTAGTAATAGGAACACTTTCACATTGATGCAAAGGAAAGTAGATATTAATGAACGGCGAATAAGACCGTTTCCTAGCAACAGCCACGCTGTGCATTACGCACTCGTGTGAAGGCAATGAAATATTTCATGTGAGGCTCTAACTGTCCACCTTCGCTTTACAATACTTAGGCACCCTTCTGGTGGTACCGACGTGTACATACTGAAACGTCTTTGGATCGTCAGTGAGTACTTCATATTAGAAATTTCGTGTTCGCGCTGATGTGCATCGAAGGGCCGATTTATCAGAGAAACTCAGTTCTGCGCATAGCTACAGTATGTCGCCCAAGCAACACCAGGAAACGGGTTCAGCGGTGCTCGCCTTGCACTCGGCGTTTGGCGAATACCGAGTTATCGACTTCGGCATCTGGCGCCAGGAGGGAAAGCGACACATAACGGCGCAAGCATCGCGTAGCAGAAGGCGGTGGTGGTATGTCGGTCAGAACGGTTGATTCCCAAGTAGCTGCACCGGATTCGAAACCCGAACATCGCACTGAAAATGTCTCCTTTACTCAGGAAGGTGTTTTCAACCATACGAATGCTTTCCCTTCGCGCCTCATAGGCTAGTGCGTATTACGATTCACAGCATCTTGTGTCCCCATGTGTCGACTTGTCCGGACTTTGCTCGGCTGACGCGAAAGCTGACGCTCGAAAATGGGGGTATTTGTATACGACATTCGCTAGAAACGACTGGGAGAGGAGACATCGCCAAACACACAACGGACCCTTTCATTTGACTGTGGCCGCATGTCCGTGCCTTTGCGTACCGAGAACTATAGGGGGGTCAGCGTGCTGGACCGTACCATTACTGCAAGCTGCACCAAAAAGTAAGGAAAAAGGCAAAACCTTATATAACCAACAGCACTAGGACTTCCTTGTTCCTCACCCACCCGAGTACTAACGACGCCCAACGCTGCCTAAATTCGGTGATCGGACATGAGCCAGCGTCGTTGTCACGGCATACAAGTTGGCGAGAATGTTGCCCGTCGTGCGGATGATTTAGTCCGTGTACAGATCACTTGGAACTTGCCTGGTAGTCTTTCGCGTTGCCTTTTAAGGTACCCACAACACAGCGACCACGGAAACGTCCGTGAGAAGAGCTAAAACTCGGCACGAGAAAAATATATTCCGCTATTTCTTTTCGACCGATCGGGCTATCGGGCTTGCGACGCCTGCACTGCCACCACTGTCGTCTCTAGTAAAGTCCCCACGGTGTGTTTCTGCGAAATTTTCTTGTTCTATAAGATCAAGGGAGTACGTTAGTCTCAGAATGTTTAAAATGCATTGCCAGATGTGGGGTTCAAACCCACTCCCCTTACAGTAACCAGAGCTTAAATATGACGCCTTACACAGCTTGGCGAATCTGACGTACGACACAACCTCTCCAGTGACTTCCATCTTTATCAAGATCTGAGGAATCTCACTCCGAAATCTGTTTCTTTTTTCGGGATGATGAATTTATGTCAGTTTAAGTGTATGTAAGACGCTATGTCAGATTTGGCGTAGGAAACGCCCCCTCTCTTTCTGGAATCAATGTGGCGCGTTTGCTTCCGTCGCTTCCAGTTTCAACTGTAAGTAGCAAAACACTATTTAGTAATAGGAACACTTTCACATGGATGCAAAGGAAACTAGATATTAACGAACGGTGAATAAGACCATTTCTTAGCAACAGCCACGCTGCGCATTACGCACTCGTGTGAAGCCAATGAAATACTTCATGTGAGGCTCTAACTGTCCACCTTCGCTTTACAATACTTAGGCACTCTTCTGGTGGTACCGACGCATACATACTGAAACGTCTTTGGATCGTCAGTGAGTACTTCATATTAGAAATTTCGTGTTCGCGCTGATATGCATCGAAGGGCCGATTTATCAGAGAAACTCAGTTCTGCGCCTAGCTACAGCATGTCGCCCAAGCAACACCAGGAAACGGGTTCAGCGGTGCTCGCCTTGCACTCGGCGTTTGGCGAATACAGAGCTATCGACTTCGGCATTTGGCGCCAGGAGGGAAGGCGACACATAACGGCGCAAGCATCGCGTAGCAGAAGGCGGTGGTGGTATGTCGGTCAGAACGGTTGCTTCCCAAGTAGCTGCTCCGGTTTCGAAACCCGAAGATAGCACTGAAAATGTTTCCTTTACTCAGGAAGGTGTTTTCAACCATACGAATGCTTTCCCTTCGCGCCTCATAGGCTAGTGCGTATTACGATTCACAGCATCTTGTGTCCCCATGTGTCGACTTGTCTCGACTTTGCTCGGCTGACGCGAAAGCTGACGCTCGAAAATGGGGGTATATGTAGACGACAGTCGCTAGAAACGACTGGGAGAGGAGACATCGCCAAACACACAACGGACCCTTTCATTTGACTGTGGCCGCATGTCCCTGCCTTTGCGTACTGTGAACTAGAGGGGGGTCAGCGTGCTGGACCGTACCATTACTGCAAGCTGCACCAAAAAGTAAGGAAAAAGGCAAAACCTTATATAACCAACAGCACTAGGACTTCCTTGTTCCTCACCCACCCGAGTACTAACGACGCCCAACGCTGCCTAAATTCGGTGATCGGACATGAGCCAGCGTCGTTGTCACGGCATACAAGTTGGCGAGAATGTTGCCCGTCGTGCGGATGATTTAGTCCGTGTACAGATCACTTGGAACTTGCCTGGTAGTCTTTCGCGTTGCCTTTTAAGGCATCCACAACACAGCGACCACGGAAACGTCCGTGAGAAGAGCTAAAACTCGGCACGAGAAAAATATATTCCGCTATTTCTTTTCGACCGATCGGGCTATCGGGCTTGCGACGCCTGCACTGCCACAACTGTCGTCTCTAGTAAAGTCCCCACGGTGTGTTTCTGCGAAATTTTCTTGTTCTATAAGATCAAGGGAGTACGTTAGTCTCAGAATGTTTAAAATGCATTGCCAGATGTGGGGTTCAAACCCACTCCCCTTACAGTAACCAGAGCTTAAATATGACGCCTTACACAGCTTGGCGAATCTGACGTACGACACAACCTCTCCAGTGACTTCCATCTTTATCAAGATCTCAGGAACCTCACTCCGAAATCTGTTTCTTTTTTCGGGATGATGAATTTATGTCAGTTTAAGTGTATGTAAGACGCTATGTCAGATTTGGCGTAGGAAACGCCCCCTCTCTTTCTGGAATCAATGTGGCGCGTTTGCTTCCGTCGCTTCCAGTTTCAACTGTAAGTAGCAAAACACTATTTAGTAATAGGAACACTTTCACATGGATGCAAAGGATACTAGATATTAACGAACGGTGAATAAGACCATTTCTTAGCAACAGCCACGCTGTGCATTACGCACTCGTGTGAAGCCAATGAAATACTTCATGTGAGGCTCTAACTGTCGACCTTCGCTTTACAATACTTAGGCACTCTTCTGGTGGTACCGACGCATACATACTGAAACGTCTTTGGATCGTCAGTGAGTACTTCATATTAGAAATTTCGTGTTCGCGCTGATATGCATCGAAGGGCCGATTTATCAGAGAAACTCAGTTCTGCGCCTAGCTACAGCATGTCGCCCAAGCAACACCAGGAAACGGGTTCAGCGGTGCTCGCCTTGCACTCGGCGTTTGGCGAATACAGAGCTATCGACTTCGGCATTTGGCGCCAGGAGGGAAGGCGACACATAACGGCGCAAGCATCGCGTAGCAGAAGGCGGTGGTGGTATGTCGGTCAGAACGGTTGCTTCCCAAGTAGCTGCTCCGGATTCGAAACCCGAAGATCGCACTGAAAATGTTTCCTTTACTCAGGAAGGTGTTTTTAACCATACGAATGCTTTCCCTTCGCGCCTCATAGGCTAGTGCGTATTACGATTCACAGCATCTTGTGTCCCCATGTGTCGACTTGTCTCGACTTTGCTCGGCTGACGCGAAAGTTGACGCTCGAAAATGGGGGTATATTTAGACGTTAGTCGCTAGAAACGACTGGGAGAGGAGACATCGCCAAACACACAACGTACCCTTTCATTTGACTGTGGCCGCATGTCCCTGCCTTTGCGTACTGTGAACTAGAGGGGGGTCAGCGTGCTGGACCGTACCATTACTGCAAGCTGCACCAAAAACTAAGGAAAAAGGCAAAACCTCAAGTAACCAACAGCACTAGGACTTCCTTGTTCCTCACCCACCCGAGTACTAACGACGCCCAACGCTGCCAAATTTCGGTGATCGGACATTAGCCAGCGTCGTTGTCACGGCATACAAGTTGGCGAGAATGTTGCCCGACCTGCGGATGATTTAGTCCGTTTACAGATCACTTGGGACTTGCCTGGTAGTCTTACGCATTGCCTTTTAGGGTAACCACAACACAGCGACCACGGAAACGCCCGTGAGTAGCGCTAAAACTCGGCACGAGAAAAATATGTTCCGCTATTTCTTTTCGACCGATCGGGCTATCGGGCTTGCGACGCCTGCACTGCCACCACTGTCGTCTCTAGTAAAGTCCCCACGGTGTGTTTCTGCGTAATTTACTTGTTCTATAAGATCAAGGGAGTACGTTAGTCTCAGAATGTTTAAAATGCATTGTCAGATGTGGGGTTCAAACCCACGCCCCTTACAGTAACCAGAGCTTAAATCTGGCGCATTACACAGCTTGGCGAATCTGACGTACGACACAACCGCTCCAGTGACTTCCATCTTTATCAAGATCTTAGGAACCTCACTCCGAAATCTGTTTCTTTTTTCGGTAGGATGAATTTATGTCAGTTTAAGAGTATGTTAGACGCTATGTCAGATGTGGCGTGGGAAACGCCCGCTACCTTTCTGGAATCAATGTGGCGCGTTTGCTTCCGTCGCTTCCAGCTTCAACTGTAAGTAGCAAAACACTATTTAGTAATAGGAACACTTTCACATTGATGCAAAGGAAAGTAGATATTAACGAACGGCGAATAAGACCGTTTCCTAGCAACAGCCACGCTGTGCATTACGCACTCGTGTGAAGGCAATGAAATATTTCATGTGAGGCTCTAACTGTCGACCTTCGCTTTACAATACTTAGGCACCCTTCTGGTGGTACCGACGCATACATACTGAAACGTCTTTGGATCGTCAGTGAGTACTTCATATTAGAAATTTCCTGTTCGCGCTGATGTGCATCGAAGGGCCGATTTATCAGAGAAACTCAGTTCTGCGCATAGCTACAGTATGTCGCCCAAGCAACACCAGGAAACGGGTTCAGCGGTGCTCGCCTTGCACTCGGCGTTTGGCGAATACCGAGTTATCGACTTCGGCATCTGGCGCCAGTAGGGAAGGCGACACATAACGGCGCAAGCATCGCGTAGCAGAAGGCGGTGGTGGTATGTCGGTCAGAACGGTTGCTTCCCAAGTAGCTGCACCGGATTCGAAACCCGAACATCGCACTGAAAATGTCTCCTTTACTCAGGAAGGTGTTTTCAACCATACGAATGCTTTCCCTTCGCGCCTCATAGGCTAGTGCGTATTACGATTCACAGCATCTTGTGTCCCCATGTGTCGACTTGTCCGGACTTTGCTCGGCTGACGCGAAAGCTGACGCTCGAAAATGGGGGTATTTGTATACGACATTCGCTAGAAACGACTGGGAGAGGAGACATCGCCAAACACACAACGGACCCTTTCATTTGACTGTGGCCGCATGTCCGTGCCTTTGCGTACCGAGAACTAGAGGGGGGTCAGCGTGCTGGACCGTACCATTACTGCAAGCTGCACCAAAAAGTAAGGAAAAAGGCAAAACCTTATATAACCAACAGCACTAGGACTTCCTTGTTCCTCACCCACCCGAGTACTAACGACGCCCAACGCTGCCTAAATTCGGTGATCGGACATGAGCCAGCGTCGTTGTCACGGCATACAAGTTGGCGAGAATGTTGCCCGTCGTGCGGATGATTTAGTCCGTGTACAGATCACTTGGAACTTGCCTGGTAGTCTTTCGCGTTGCCTTTTAAGGCATCCACAACACAGCGACCACGGAAACGTCCGTGAGAAGAGCTAAAACTCGGCACGAGAAAAATATATTCCGCTATTTCTTTTCGACCGATCGGGCTATCGGGCTTGCGACGCCTGCACTGCCACAACTGTCGTCTCTAGTAAAGTCCCCACGGTGTGTTTCTGCGAAATTTTCTTGTTCTATAAGATCAAGGGAGTACGTTAGTCTCAGAATGTTTAAAATGCATTGCCAGATGTGGGGTTCAAACCCACTCCCCTTACAGTAACCAGAGCTTAAATATGACGCCTTACACAGCTTGGCGAATCTGACGTACGACACAACCTCTCCAGTGACTTCCATCTTTATCAAGATCTCAGGAACCTCACTCCGAAATCTGTTTCTTTTTTCGGGATGATGAATTTATGTCAGTTTAAGTGTATGTAAGACGCTATGTCAGATTTGGCGTAGGAAACGCCCCCTCTCTTTCTGGAATCAATGTGGCGCGTTTGCTTCCGTCGCTTCCAGTTTCAACTGTAAGTAGCAAAACACTGTTTAGTAATAGGAACACTTTCACATGGATGCAAAGGATACTAGATATTAACGAACGGTGAATAAGACCATTTCTTAGCAACAGCCACGCTGTGCATTACGCACTCGTGTGAAGCCAATGAAATACTTCATGTGAGGCTCTAACTGTCGACCTTCGCTTTACAATACTTAGGCACTCTTCTGGTGGTACCGACGCATACATACTGAAACGTCTTTGGATCGTCAGTGAGTACTTCATATTAGAAATTTCGTGTTCGCGCTGATATGCATCGAAGGGCCGATTTATCAGAGAAACTCAGTTCTGCGCCTAGCTACAGCATGTCGCCCAAGCAACACCAGGAAACGGGTTCAGCGGTGCTCGCCTTGCACTCGGCGTTTGGCGAATACAGAGCTATCGACTTCGGCATTTGGCGCCAGGAGGGAAGGCGACACATAACGGCGCAAGCATCGCGTAGCAGAAGGCGGTGGTGGTATGTCGGTCAGAACGGTTGCTTCCCAAGTAGCTGCTCCGGATTCGAAACCCGAAGATCGCACTGAAAATGTTTCCTTTACTCAGGAAGGTGTTTTCAACCATACGAATGCTTTCCCTTCGCGCCTCATAGGCTAGTGCGTATTACGATTCACAGCATCTTGTGTCCCCATGTGTCGACTTGTCTCGACTTTGCTCGGCTGACGCGAAAGTTGACGCTCGAAAATGGGGGTATATGTAGACGACAGTCGCTAGAAACGAGTGGGAGAGGAGACATCGCCAAACACACAACGTACCCTTTCATTTGACTGTGGCCGCATGTCCCTGCCTTTGCGTACTGTGAACTAGAGGGGGGTCAGCGTGCTGGACCGTACCATTACTGCAAGCTGCACCAAAAACTAAGGAAAAAGGCAAAACCTCAAGTAACCAACAGCACTAGGACTTCCTTGTTCCTCACCCACCCGAGTACTAACGACGCCCAACGCTGCCAAATTTCGGTGATCGGACATTAGCCAGCGTCGTTGTCACGGCATACAAGTTGGCGAGAATGTTGCCCGACCTGCGGATGATTTAGTCCGTTTACAGATCACTTGGGACTTGCCTGGTAGTCTTACGCATTGCCTTTTAGGGTAACCACAACACAGCGACCACGGAAACGCCCGTGAGTAGCGCTAAAACTCGGCACGAGAAAAATATGTTCCGCTATTTCTTTTCGACCGATCGGGCTATCGGGCTTGCGACGCCTGCACTGCCACCACTGTCGTCTCTAGTAAAGTCCCCACGGTGTGTTTCTGCGTAATTTACTTGTTCTATAAGATCAAGGGAGTACGTTAGTCTCAGAATGTTTAAAATGCATTGTCAGATGTGGGGTTCAAACCCACGCCCCTTACAGTAACCAGAGCTTAAATCTGGCGCATTACACAGCTTGGCGAATCTGACGTACGACACAACCGCTCCAGTGACTTCCATCTTTATCAAGATCTTAGGAACCTCACTCCGAAATCTGTTTCTTTTTTCGGTAGGATGAATTTATGTCAGTTTAAGAGTATGTTAGACGCTATGTCAGATGTGGCGTGGGAAACGCCCGCTACCTTTCTGGAATCAATGTGGCGCGTTTGCTTCCGTCGCTTCCAGCTTCAACTGTAAGTAGCAAAACACTATTTAGTAATAGGAACACTTTCACATTGATGCAAAGGAAAGTAGATATTAACGAACGGCGAATAAGACCGTTTCCTAGCAACAGCCACGCTGTGCATTACGCACTCGTGTGAAGGCAATGAAATATTTCATGTGAGGCTCTAACTGTCGACCTTCGCTTTACAATACTTAGGCACCCTTCTGGTGGTACCGACGCATACATACTGAAACGTCTTTGGATCGTCAGTGAGTACTTCATATTAGAAATTTCCTGTTCGCGCTGATGTGCATCGAAGGGCCGATTTATCAGAGAAACTCAGTTCTGCGCATAGCTACAGTATGTCGCCCAAGCAACACCAGGAAACGGGTTCAGCGGTGCTCGCCTTGCACTCGGCGTTTGGCGAATACCGAGTTTTCGACTTCGGCATCTGGCGCCAGGAGGGAAAGCGACACATAACGGCGCAAGCATCGCGTAGCAGAAGGCGGTGGTGGTATGTCGGTCAGAACGGTTGATTCCCAAGTAGCTGCACCGGATTCGAAACCCGAACATCGCACTGAAAATGTCTCCTTTACTCAGGAAGGTGTTTTCAACCATACGAATGCTTTCCCTTCGCGCCTCATAGGCTAGTGCGTATTACGATTCACAGCATCTTGTGTCCCCATGTGTCGACTTGTCCGGACTTTGCTCGGCTGACGCGAAAGCTGACGCTCGAAAATGGGGGTATTTGTATACGACATTCGCTAGAAACGACTGGGAGAGGAGACATCGCCAAACACACAACGGACCCTTTCATTTGACTGTGGCCGCATGTCCGTGCCTTTGCGTACCGAGAACTGTAGGGGGGTCAGCGTGCTGGACCGTACCATTACTGCAAGCTGCACCAAAAAGTAAGGAAAAAGGCAAAACCTTATATAACCAACAGCACTAGGACTTCCTTGTTCCTCACCCACCCGAGTACTAACGACGCCCAACGCTGCCTAATTTCGGTGATCGGACATTAGCCAGCGTCATTGTCACGGCATACAAGTTGGCGAGAATGTTGCCCGACCTGCGGATGTCTTAGTCCGTTTACAGATCACTTGGGACTTGCCTGGTAGTCTTACGCATTGCCTTTTAGGGTAACCACAACACAGCGACCACGGAAACATCCGTGAGTAGAGCTAAAACTCGGCACGAGAAAAATATGTTCCGCTATTTCTTTTCGACCGATCGGGCTATCGGGCTTGCGACGCCTGCACTGCCACCACTGTCGTCTCTAGTAAAGTCCCCACGGTGTGTTTCTGCGTAATTTACTTGTTCTATAAGATCAAGGGAGTACGTTAGTCTCAGAATGTTTAAAATGCATTGTCAGATGTGGGGTTCAAACCCACGCCCTTTACAGTAACCAGAGCTTAAATGTGGCGCCTTACACAGCTTGGCGAATCTGACGTACGACACAACCGCTCCAGGGAGTTCCATCTTTATCAAGATCTCAGAAACCTCACTCCGAAATCTGTTCCTTTTTTCGGTAGGATGAATTTATGTCAGTTTAAGAGTATGTAAGACGCTATGTCAGATGTGGCGTAGGAAACGCCCCCTCCCTTTCTGGAATCAATGTGGCGCGTTTGCTTCCGTCGCTTCCAGTTTCAACTGTAAGTAGCAAAACACTATTTAGTAATAGGAACACTTTCACATTGATGCAAAGGAAACTAGATATTAACGAACGGCGAATAAGACCACTTCCTAGCAACAGCCACGCTGTGCATTACGCACTCGTGTGAAGCCAATGAAATACTTCATGTGAGGCTTTAACTGTCGACCTTCGCTTTACAATACTTAGCCACTCTTCTGGTGGTACCGACGCGTACATACTGAAACGTCTTTGGATCGTCAGTGAGTACTTCATATTAGAAATCTCGTGTTCACGCTGACGTGCATTGAAGGGCCGATTTATCAGAGAAACTCAGTTCTGCGCCTAGGTACAGTATGTCACCCTAGCAACACCAGGAAACAGGTTCAGCGGTGCTCGCCTTGCACTCGGCGTTTGGCGAATACAGAGCTATCGACTTCGGCATCTGGCGCCAGGAGGGAAGGCGACACATAACGGCGCAAGCATCGCGTAGCAGAAGGCGGTGGTGGTATGTCGGTCAGAATGGTTGCTTCCCAAGTAGCTGCTGCGGATTCGAAACCCGAACATCGAACTGAAAATGTCTCCTTTACTCAGGAAGGTGTTTTCAACCATACGAATGCTTTCCCTTCGCGCCTCATAGGCTAGTGCGTATTACGATTCACAGCATCTTGTGTCCCCATGTGTCGACTTGTCTCGACTTTGCTCGGCTGACGCGATAGCTGACGCTCGAAAACGGGGGTATATGTAGACGACATTCGCTAGAAACGACTGGGAGAGGAGACATCGTCAAACACACAACGGACCCTTTCATTTGACTGTGGCCGCATGTCCGTGCCTTTGCGTACCGAGAACTAGAGGGGGGTCAGCGTGCTGGACCGTACCATTACTGCAAGCTGCACCAAAAGTAAGGAAAAAGGCAAAACCTTAAGTAACCAACAGCACTAGGACTTAATTGTTCCTCACCCACCCGAGTACTAACGACGCCCAACGCTGCCTAATTTCGGTGATCGGACATTAGCCAGCGTCGTTGTCACGGCATACAAGTTGGCGAGAATGTTGCCCGACGTGCGGATGTCTTAGTCCGTGTACAGATCACTTGGGACTTGCCTGGTAGTCTTTCCCGTTGCCCTTTTGGGAAGCCACAACACAACGACCTACGGAAACGTCGGTGAGAAGAGCTAAAACTCGGCACGAGAAAAATATGTTCCGCTATTTCATTTCGACCTATCGGGCTATCGGGCTTGCGACGCCTGCACTGCCACTGCTGTCATCTCTAGTAAAGTCCTCACGATGTGTTTCTGCGTAATTTTCTTGTTCTATAAGATCAAGGGAGTACGTTAGTCTCAGAATGTTTAAAATGCATTGTCAGATGTGGGGTTCAAACCCACGCCCCTTATAGTAACCAGAGCTTAAATCTGGCGCCTTACGCAGCTTGGCGAATCTGACGTACGACACAACCGCTCCAGTGACTTCCTTCTTTATCAAGATCTCAGCAACCTCACTCCGAAATCTGTTTCTTTTTTCGGTAGGATGGAGTTATGTCAGTTTAAGAGTATGTAAGACGCTATGTCAGATGTGGCATAGGAATAGCACCCTCCCTTTCTGGAACCAATGTGGCGCGTTTGCTTCCGTCGTTTCACAGTTTCAACTGTAAGTAGCAAAACACTATTTAGTAACAGGAACACTTTCACATTGATGCAAAGGAAACTAGATATTAACGAACGGCGAATAAGACCGTTTCCTAGCAACAGCCTCGCTGTGCATTACGCACTCGTGTGAAGCCAATGAAATACTTCATGTGAGGCTCTAACTGTCGACCTTCGCTTTACAATACTTAGGCACTCTTCTGGTGGTACCGACGCATACATACTGAAACGTATTTGGATCGTCAGTGAGTACTTCATATTAGAAATCTCGTGTTCACGCTGATGTGCATCGAAGGGCCGATTTATCAGAGAAACTCAGTTCTGCGCCTAGCTACAGTATCTCACCCTAGCAACACCAGGAAACAGGTTCAGCGGTGCTCGCCTTGCACTCGGCGTTTGGCGAATACAGAGCTATCGACTTCGGTATCTGGCGCCAGGAGGGAAGGCGACACATAACGGCGCAAGCATCGCGTAGCAGAAGGCGGTGGTGGTATGTCGGTCAGAATGGTTGCTTCCCAAGTAGCTGCTTCGGATTCGAAATCCGAACATCGCACTGAAAATGTCTCCTTTACTCAGGAAGGTGTTTTCAACCATACGAATGCTTTCCCTTCGCGCCTCATAGGCTAGTGCGTATTACGATTCACAGCATCTTGTGTCCCCATGTGTCGACTTGTCTCGACTTTGCTCGGCTGACGCGATAGCTGACGCTCGAGAATGGGGGTATATGTAGACGACATTCGCTAGAAACGACTGGGAGAGGAGACATCGTCAAACACACAACGGACCCTTTCATTTGACTGTGGCCGCATGTCCGTGCCTTTGCGTACCGAGAACTAAAGGGGGGTCAGCGTGCTGGACCGTACCATTACTGCAACCTGCACCAAAAAGTAAGGAAAAAGGCAAAACCTTAAGTAACCAACAGCACTAGGACTTACTTGTTCCTCACCCACCCGAGTACTAACGACACCCAACGCTGCCTAATTTCGGTGATCGAACATGAGCCAGCGTCATTGTCACGGCATACAAGTTGGCGAGACAGTTGCCCGACGTGCGGATGTCTTAGTCCGTGTACAGATCACTTGGGACTTGCCTGGTAGTCTTTCGCGTTGCCTTTTAGGGTAACCACAACACAGCGACCACGGAAACGTCGGTGAGAAGAGCTAAAACTCGGCACGAGAAAAATATGTTCCGCTATTTCTTTTTGACCGATCGGGCTATCGGACTGCGACGCCTGCACTGCCACCACTGTCGTCTCTAGTAAAGTCCAAACGGTGGGTTTCTGCGTAATTTTCTTGTTCTATAAGATCAAGGGAGTACGTTAGTCTCAGAATGGTTAAAATGCATTGTCAGATGTGGGGTTCAAACCCACGCCCCTTACAGTAACCAGAGCTTAAATCTGGCGCCTTACACAGCTTGGCGAATCTGACGTACGACACAAACGCTCCAGTGACTTCCATCTTTATCAAGATCTCAGCAACCTCACTCTGAAATCTGTTTCTTTTTTCGGTAGGATGGAGTTATGTCAGTTTAAGAGTATGTAAGACGCTATGTCAGATGTGGCATAGGAAGCGCACCCTCCCTCTCTGGAACCAATGTGGCGCGTTTGCTTCCGTCGTTTCCAGTTTCAACTGTAAGTAGCAAAACACTATTTAGTAATAGGAACACTTTCACATTGATGCAAAGGAAACTAGATATTAACGAACGGCGAATAAGACCGTTTCCTAGCAACAGCCACGCTGTGCATTACGCACTCGTGTGAAGCCAATGAAATACTTCATGTGAGGCTCTAAGTGTCGACCTTCGCTTTACAATACTTAGGCACTCTTCTGGTGGTACCGACGCATACATACTGAAACGTCTTTGGATCGTCAGTGAGTACTTCATATTAGAAATCTCGTGTTCACGCTGATGTGCATCGAAGGGCCGATTTATCAGAGAAACTCAGTTCTGCGCCTAGCTACAGTATGTCGCCCTAGCAACACCAGGAAACAGGTTCAGCGGTGCTTGCCTTGCATTCGGCGTTTGGCGAATACAGAGCTATCGACTTCGGCATCTGGCGCCAGGAGGGAAGGCGACACATAACGGCGCAAGCATCGCATAGCAGAAGGCGGTGGTGGTATGTCGGTCAGAATGGTTGCTTCCCAAGTAGCTGCTTCGGATTCGAAACCCGAACATCGCACTGAAAATGTCTCCTTTACTCAGGAAGGTGTTTTCAACCATACGAATGCTTTCCCTTCGCGCCTCATAGGCTAGTGCGTATTACGATTCACAGCATCTTGTGTCCCCATGTGTCGACTTGTCTCGACTTTGCTCGGCTGACGCGAAAGCTGACCCTCGAAAATGGGGGTATATGTAGACGACATTCGCTAGAAACGACTGGGAGAGGAGACATCGCCAAACACACAACGGACCCTTTCATTTGACTGTGGCCGCATGTCCGTGCCTTTGCGTACCGAGAACTAGAGGGGGTCAGCGTGCTGGACCGTACCATTACTGCAAGCTGCACCAAAAACTAAGGAAAAAGGCAAAACCTTAAGTAACCAACAGCACTAGGACTTCCTTGTTCCTCACCCACCCGAGTACTAACGACACCCAACGCTGCCTAATTTCGGTGATCGGACATGAGCCAGCGTCGTTGTCACGGCATACAAGTTGGCGAGAATGTTGCCCGACGTGCGGATGTCTTAGTCCGTGTACAGATCACTTGGGACTTGCCTGGTAGTCTTTCGTGTCGACTTTTAGGGTAACCACAACACAGCGACCACGGAAACGTCGGTGAGAAGAGCTAAAACTCGGCACGAGAAAAATATGTTCCGCTATTTCTTTTTGACCGATCGGGCTATCGGGCTTGCGACGCCTGCACTGCCACAACTGTCGTCTCTAGTAAAGTCCCCACGGCGTGTTTCTGCGTAATTTTCTTGTTCTATAAGATCAAGGGAGTACGTTAGTCTCAGAATGTTTAAAATGCATTGTCAGATGTGGGGTTCAAACCCACGCCCCTTACAGTAAGCAGAGGTTAAATCTGGCGCCTTACACAGCTTGGCGAATCTGACGTACGACACAACCGCTCCAGTGACTTCCATCTTTATCAAGATCTCAGCAACTTCACTCCGAAATCTGTTTCTTTTTTCGATAGGATGGAGTTATGTCAGTTTAAGAGTATGTAAGACGCTATGTCAGATGTGGCATAGGAATCGCACCCTCCCTTAATGGAACCAATGTGACGCGTTTGCTTCCGTCGTTTCCAGTTTCAACTGTAAGTAGCAAAACACTATTTAGTAACAGGAACACTTTCACATTGATGCAAAGGAAACTAGATATTAACGAACGGCGAATAAGACCGTTTCCTAGCAACAGCCTCGCTGTGCATTACGCACTCGTGTGAAGCCAATGAAATACTTCATGTGAGGCTCTAACTGTCGACCTTCGCTTTACAATACTTAGGCACTCTTCTGGTGGTACCGACGCATACATACTGAAACGTCTTTGGATCGTCAGTGAGTACTTCATATTAGAAATCTCGTGTTCACGCTGATGTGCATCGAAGGGCCGATTTATCAGAGAAACTCAGTTCTGCGCCTAGCTACAGTATGTCACCCTAGCAACACCAGGAAACAGGTTCAGCGGTGCTCGCCTTGCACTCGGCGTTTGGCGAATACAGAGCTATCGACTTCGGCATCTGGCGCCAGGAGGGAAGGCGACACATAACGGCGCAAGCATCGCGTAGCAGAAGGCGGTGGTGGTATGTCGGTCAGAATGGTTGCTTCCCAAGTAGCTGCTGCGGATTCGAAACCCGAACATCGCACTGAAAATGTCTCCTTTACTCAGGAAGGTGTTTTCAACCATACGAATGCTTTCCCTTCGCGCCTCATAGGCTACTGCGTATTACGATTCACAGCATCTTGTGTCCCCATGTGTCGACTTGTCTCGACTTTGCTCGGCTGACGCGAAAGCTGAAGCTCGAAAATGGGGGTATATGTAGACGACACTCGCTAGAAACGACTGGGAGAGGAGACATCGCCAAACACACAACGGACCCTTTCATTTGACTGTGGCCGCATGTCCGTGCCTTTGCGTACCGAGAACTAGAGGGGGGTCAGCGTGCTGGACTGTACCATTACTGCAAGCTGCACCAAAAACTAAGGAAATAGGCAAAACCTTAAGTAACCAACAGCACTAGGACTTCCTTGTTCCTCACCCACCCGAGTACTAACGACACCCAACGCTGCCTAATTTCGGTGATCGGACATGAGCCAGCGTCGTTGTCACGGCATACAAGTTGGCGAGAATGTTGCCCGACGTGCGGATGTCTTAGTCCGTGTACAGATCACTTGGGACTTGCCTGGTAGTCTTTCGCGTTGCCTTTTAGGGTAACCACAACACAGCGACCACGGAAACGTCGGTGAGAAGAGCTAAAACTCGGCATGAGAAAAATATGTTCCGCTATTTCTTTTTGACCGATCGGGCTATCGGGCTTGTGACGCCTGCACTGCCACCACTGTCGTCTCTAGTAAAGTCCCCACAGTGTGTTTCTGCGTAATTTTCTTGTTCTATAAGATCAAGGGAGTACGTTAGTCTCAGAATGTTTAAAATGCATTGTCAGATGTGGGGTTCAAACCCACGCCCCTTACAGTAACCAGAGCTTAAATCTGGCGCCTTACACAGCTTGGCGAATCTGACGTACGACACAAACGCTCCAGTGACTTCCATCTTTATCAAGATCTCAGCAACCTCACTCCGAAATCTGTTTCTTTTTTCGGTAGGATAGAGTTATGTCAGTTTAAGAGTATGTAAGACGCTATGTCAGATGTGGCATAGGAAACGCACCCTCCCTCTCTGGAACCAATGTGGCGCGTTTGCTTCCGTCGTTTCCAGTTTCAACTGTAAGTAGCAAAACACTATTTAGTAATAGGAACACTTTCACATTGATGCAAAGGAAACTAGATATTAACGAACGGCGAATAAGACCGTTTCCTAGCAACAGCCACGCTGTGCATTACGCACTCGTGTGAAGCCAATGAAATACTTCATGTGAGGCTCTAAGTGTCGACCTTCGCTTTACAATACTTAGGCACTCTTCTGGTGGTACCGACGCATACATACTGAAACGTCTTTGGATCGTCAATGAGTACTTCATATTAGAAATCTCGTGTTCACGCTGTTGTGCATCGAAGGGCCGATTTATCAGAGAAACTCAGTTCTGCGCCTAGCTACAGTATGTCACCCTAGCAACACCAGGAAACAGGTTCAGCGGTGCTCGCCTTGCACTCGGCGTTTGGCGAATACAGAGCTACCGACTTCGGCATCTGGCGCCAGGAGGGAAGGCGACACATAACGGCGCAAGCATCGCGTAGCAGAAGGCGGTGGTGGTATGTCGGTCAGAATGGTTGCTTCCCAAGTAGCTGCTCCGGATTCGAAACCCGAACATCGCACTGAAAATGTCTCCTTTACTCAGGAAGGTGTTTTCAACCATACGAATGCTTTCCCTTCGCGCCTCATAGGCTAGTGCGTATTACGATTCACAGCATCTTGTGTCCCCATGTGTCGACTTGTCTCGACTTTGCTCGGCTGACGCGAAAGCTGACGCTCGAAAATGGGGGTATATGTAGACGACATTCGCTAGAAACGACTGGGAGAGGAGACATCGCCAAACACACAACGGACCCTTTCATTTGACTGTGGCCGCATGTCCGTGCCTTTGCGTACCGAGAACTAGAGGAGTCAGCGTGCTGGACCGTACCATTACTGCAAGCTGCACCAAAAACTAAGGAAAAAGGCAAAACCTTAAGTAACCAACAGCACTAGGACTTCCTTGTTCCTCACCCACCCGAGTACTAACGACACCCAACGCTGCCTAATTTCGGTGATCGGACATGAGCCAGCGTCGTTGTCACGTCATACAAGTTGGCGAGAATGTTGCCCGACGTGCGGATGTCTTAGTCCGTGTACAGATCACTTGGGACTTGCCTGGTAGTCTTTCGCGTTGACTTTTAGGGTAACCACAACACAGCGACCACGGAAACGTCGGTGAGAAGAGCTAAAACTCGGCACGGGAAAAATATGTTCCGCTATTTCTTTTTGACCGATCGGGCTATCGGGCTTGCGACGCCTGCACTGCCACAACTGTCGTCTCTAGTAAAGTCCCCACGGGGTGTGTCTGCGTAATTTCCTTGTTCTATAAGATCAAGGGAGTACGTTAGTCTCAGAATGTTTAAAATGCATTGTCAGATGTGGGGTTCAAACCCACGACCCTTACAGTAACCAGAGCTTAAATCTGGCGCCTTACACAGCTTGGCGAATCTGACGTACGACACAACCGCTCCAGTGACTTCCATCTTTATCAAGATCTCAGCAACCTCACTCCGAAATCTGTTTCTTTTTTCGGTAGGATGAATTTCTGTCAGTTGAAGAGTATGTAAGACGCTATGTCAGATGTGGCATAGGAAACGCACCCTCCCTCTCTGGAACCAATGTGGCGCGTTTGCTTCCGTCGTTTCCAGTTTCAACTGTAAGTAGCAAAACACTATTTAGTAATAGGAACACTTTCACATTGATGCAAAGGAAACTAGATATTAACGAACGGCGAATAAGACCGTTTCCTAGCAACAGCCACGCTGTGCATTACGCACTCGTGTGAAGCCAATGAAATACTTCATGTGAGGCTCTAACTGTCGACCTTCGCTTTACAATACTTAGGCACTCTTCTGGTGGTACCGACGCATACATACTGAAACGTCTTTGGATCGTCAGTGAGTACTTCATATTAGAAATCTCGTGTTCACGCTGATGTGCATCGAAGGGCCGATTTATCAGAGAAACTCAGTTCTGCGCCTAACTACAGTATGTCGCCCTAGCAACACCAGGAAACAGGTTCAGCGGTGCTTGCCTTGCACTCGGCGTTTGGCGAATACAGAGCTATCGACTTCGGCATCTGGCGCCAGGAGGGAAGGCGACACATAACGGCGCAAGCATCGCGTAGCAGAAGGTGGTGGTGGTATGTCGGTCAGAATGGTTGCTTCCCAAGTAGCTGCTCCGGATTCGAATCCCGAACATCGCACTGAAAATGTCTCCTTTACTCAGGAAGGTGTTTTCAACCATACGAATGCTTTCCCTTCGCGCCTCATAGGCTAGTGCGTATTACGATTCACAGCATCTTGTGTCCCCATGTGTCGACTTGTCTCGACTTTGCTCGGCTGACGCGAAAGCTGACGCTCGAAAATGGGGGTATATGTAGACGACATTCGCTAGAAACGACTGGGAGAGGAGACATCGCCAAACACACAACGGACCCTTTCATTTGACTGTGGCCGCATGTCCGTGCCTTTGCGTACCGAGAACTAGAGGAGTCAGCGTGCTGGACCGTACCATTACTGCAAGCTGCACCAAAAACTAAGGAAAAAGGCAAAACCTTAAGTAACCAACAGCACTAGGACTTCCTTGTTCCTCACCCACCCGAGTACTAACGACACCCAACGCTGCCTAATTTCGGTGATCGGACATGAGCCAGCGTCGTTGTCACGGCATACAAGTTGGCGAGAATGTTGCCCGACGTGCGGATGTCTTAGTCCGTGTACAGATCACTTGGGACTTGCCTGGTAGTCTTTCGTGTCGACTTTTAGGGTAACCACAACACAGCGACCACGGAAACGTCGGTGAGAAGAGCTAAAACTCGGCACGAGAAAAATATGTTCCGCTATTTCTTTTTGACCGATCGGGCTATCGGGCTTGCGACGCCTGCACTGCCACAACTGTCGTCTCTAGTAAAGTCCCCACGGCGTGTTTCTGCGTAATTTTCTTGTTCTATAAGATCAAGGGAGTACGTTAGTCTCAGAATGTTTAAAATGCATTGTCAGATGTGGGGTTCAAACCCACGCCCCTTACAGTAAGCAGAGCTTAAATCTGGCGACATACACAGCTTGGCGAATCTGACGTACGACACAACCGCTCCAGTGACTTCCATCTTTATCAAGATCTCAGCAACTTCACTCCGAAATCTGTTTCTTTTTTCGATAGGATGGAGTTATGTCAGTTTAAGAGTATGTAAGACGCTATGTCAGATGTGGCATAGGAATCGCACCCTCCCTTAATGGAACCAATGTGACGCGTTTGCTTCCGTCGTTTCCAGTTTCAACTGTAAGTAGCAAAACACTATTTAGTAACAGGAACACTTTCACATTGATGCAAAGGAAACTAGATATTAACGAACGGCGAATAAGACCGTTTCCTAGCAACAGCCTCGCTGTGCATTACGCACTCGTGTGAAGCCAATGAAATACTTCATGTGAGGCTCTAACTGTCGACCTTCGCTTTACAATACTTAGGCACTCTTCTGGTGGTACCGACGCATACATACTGAAACGTCTTTGGATCGTCAGTGAGTACTTCATATTAGAAATCTCGTGTTCACGCTGATGTGCATCGAAGGGCCGATTTATCAGAGAAACTCAGTTCTGCGCCTAGCTACAGTATGTCACCCTAGCAACACCAGGAAACAGGTTCAGCGGTGCTCGCATTGCACTCGGCGTTTGGCGAATACAGAGCTATCGACTTCGGCATCTGGCGCCAGGAGGGAAGGCGACACATAACGGCGCAAGCATCGCGTAGCAGAAGGCGGTGGTGGTATGTCGGTCAGAATGGTTGCTTCCCAAGTAGCTGCTGCGGATTCGAAACCCGAACATCGCACTGAAAATGTCTCCTTTACTCAGGAAGGTGTTTTCAACCATACGAATGCTTTCCCTTCGCGCCTCATAGGCTACTGCGTATTACGATTCACAGCATCTTGTGTCCCCATGTGTCGACTTGTCTCGACTTTGCTCGGCTGACGCGAAAGCTGAAGCTCGAAAATGGGGGTATATGTAGACGACACTCGCTAGAAACGACTGGGAGAGGAGACATCGCCAAACACACAACGGACCCTTTCATTTGACTGTGGCCGCATGTCCGTGCCTTTGCGTACCGAGAACTAGAGGAGTCAGCGTGCTGGACCGTACCATTACTGCAAGCTGCACCAAAAACTAAGGAAAAAGGCAAAACCTTAAGTAACCAACAGCACTAGGACTTCCTTGTTCCTCACCCACCCGAGTACTAACGACACCCAACGCTGCCTAATTTCGGTGATCGGACATGAGCCAGCGTCGTTGTCACGGCATACAAGTTGGCGAGAATGTTGCCCGACGTGCGGATGTCTTAGTCCGTGTACAGATCACTTGGGACTTGCCTGGTAGTCTTTCGTGTCGACTTTTAGGGTAACCACAACACAGCGACCACGGAAACGTCGGTGAGAAGAGCTAAAACTCGGCACGAGAAAAATATGTTCCGCTATTTCTTTTTGACCGATCGGGCTATCGGGCTTGCGACGCCTGCACTGCCACAACTGTCGTCTCTAGTAAAGTCCCCACGGCGTGTTTCTGCGTAATTTTCTTGTTCTATAAGATCAAGGGAGTACGTTAGTCTCAGAATGTTTAAAATGCATTGTCAGATGTGGGGTTCAAACCCACGCCCCTTACAGTAAGCAGAGCTTAAATCTGGCGACATACACAGCTTGGCGAATCTGACGTACGACACAACCGCTCCAGTGACTTCCATCTTTATCAAGATCTCAGCAACTTCACTCCGAAATCTGTTTCTTTTTTCGATAGGATGGAGTTATGTCAGTTTAAGAGTATGTAAGACGCTATGTCAGATGTGGCATAGGAATCGCACCCTCCCTTAATGGAACCAATGTGACGCGTTTGCTTCCGTCGTTTCCAGTTTCAACTGTAAGTAGCAAAACACTATTTAGTAACAGGAACACTTTCACATTGATGCAAAGGAAACTAGATATTAACGAACGGCGAATAAGACCGTTTCCTAGCAACAGCCTCGCTGTGCATTACGCACTCGTGTGAAGCCAATGAAATACTTCATGTGAGGCTCTAACTGTCGACCTTCGCTTTACAATACTTAGGCACTCTTCTGGTGGTACCGACGCATACATACTGAAACGTCTTTGGATCGTCAGTGAGTACTTCATATTAGAAATCTCGTGTTCACGCTGATGTGCATCGAAGGGCCGATTTATCAGAGAAACTCAGTTCTGCGCCTAGCTACAGTATGTCACCCTAGCAACACCAGGAAACAGGTTCAGCGGTGCTCGCATTGCACTCGGCGTTTGGCGAATACAGAGCTATCGACTTCGGCATCTGGCGCCAGGAGGGAAGGCGACACATAACGGCGCAAGCATCGCGTAGCAGAAGGCGGTGGTGGTATGTCGGTCAGAATGGTTGCTTCCCAAGTAGCTGCTGCGGATTCGAAACCCGAACATCGCACTGAAAATGTCTCCTTTACTCAGGAAGGTGTTTTCAACCATACGAATGCTTTCCCTTCGCGCCTCATAGGCTACTGCGTATTACGATTCACAGCATCTTGTGTCCCCATGTGTCGACTTGTCTCGACTTTGCTCGGCTGACGCGAAAGCTGAAGCTCGTAAATGGGGGTATATGTAGACGACACTCGCTAGAAACGACTGGGAGAGGAGACATCGCCAAACACACAACGGACCCTTTCATTTGACTGTGGCCGCATGTCCGTGCCTTTGCGTACCGAGAACTAGAGGGGGGTCAGCGTGCTGGACTGTACCATTACTGCAAGCTGCACCAAAAACTAAGGAAATAGGCAAAACCTTAAGTAACCAACAGCACTAGGACTTCCTTGTTCCTCACCCACCCGAGTACTAACGACACCCAACGCTGCCTAATTTCGGTGATCGGACATGAGCCAGCGTCGTTGTCACGGCATACAAGTTGGCGAGAATGTTGCCCGACGTGCGGATGTCTTAGTCCGTGTACAGATCACTTGGGACTTGCCTGGTAGTCTTTCGCGTTGCCTTTTAGGGTAACCACAACACAGAGACCACGGAAACGTCGGTGAGAAGAGCTAAAACTCGGCATGAGAAAAATATGTTCCGCTATTTCTTTTTGACCGATCGGGCTATCGGGCTTGTGACGCCTGCACTGCCACCACTGTCGTCTCTAGTAAAGTCCCCACAGTGTGTTTCTGCGTAATTTTCTTGTTCTATAAGATCAAGGGAGTACGTTAGTCTCAGAATGTTTAAAATGCATTGTCAGATGTGGGGTTCAAACCCACGCCCCTTACAGTAACCAGAGCTTAAATCTGGCGCCTTACACAGCTTGGCGAATCTGACGTACGACACAAACGCTCCAGTGACTTCCATCTTTATCAAGATCTCAGCAACCTCACTCCGAAATCTGTTTCTTTTTTCGGTAGGATAGAGTTATGTCAGTTTAAGAGTATGTAAGACGCTATGTCAGATGTGGCATAGGAAACGCACCCTCCCTCTCTGGAACCAATGTGGCGCGTTTGCTTCCGTCGTTTCCAGTTTCAACTGTAAGTAGCAAAACACTATTTAGTAATAGGAACACTTTCACATTGATGCAAAGGAAACTAGATATTAACGAACGGCGAATAAGACCGTTTCCTAGCAACAGCCACGCTGTGCATTACGCACTCGTGTGAAGCCAATGAAATACTTCATGTGAGGCTCTAAGTGTCGACCTTCGCTTTACAATACTTAGGCACTCTTCTGGTGGTACCGACGCATACATACTGAAACGTCTTTGGATCGTCAATGAGTACTTCATATTAGAAATCTCGTGTTCACGCTGTTGTGCATCGAAGGGCCGATTTATCAGAGAAACTCAGTTCTGCGCCTAGCTACAGTATGTCACCCTAGCAACACCAGGAAACAGGTTCAGCGGTGCTCGCCTTGCACTCGGCGTTTGGCGAATACAGAGCTACCGACTTCGGCATCTGGCGCCAGGAGGGAAGGCGACACATAACGGCGCAAGCATCGCGTAGCAGAAGGCGGTGGTGGTATGTCGGTCAGAATGGTTGCTTCCCAAGTAGCTGCTCCGGATTCGAAACCCGAACATCGCACTGAAAATGTCTCCTTTACTCAGGAAGGTGTTTTCAACCATACGAATGCTTTCCCTTCGCGCCTCATAGGCTAGTGCGTATTACGATTCACAGCATCTTGTGTCCCCATGTGTCGACTTGTCTCGACTTTGCTCGGCTGACGCGAAAGCTGACGCTCGAAAATGGGGGTATATGTAGACGACATTCGCTAGAAACGACTGGGAGAGGAGACATCGCCAAACACACAACGGACCCTTTCATTTGACTGTGGCCGCATGTCCGTGCCTTTGCGTACCGAGAACTAGAGGAGTCAGCGTGCTGGACCGTACCATTACTGCAAGCTGCACCAAAAACTAAGGAAAAAGGCAAAACCTTAAGTAACCAACAGCACTAGGACTTCCTTGTTCCTCACCCACCCGAGTACTAACGACACCCAACGCTGCCTAATTTCGGTGATCGGACATGAGCCAGCGTCGTTGTCACGTCATACAAGTTGGCGAGAATGTTGCCCGACGTGCGGATGTCTTAGTCCGTGTACAGATCACTTGGGACTTGCCTGGTAGTCTTTCGCGTTGACTTTTAGGGTAACCACAACACAGCGACCACGGAAACGTCGGTGAGAAGAGCTAAAACTCGGCACGGGAAAAATATGTTCCGCTATTTCTTTTTGACCGATCGGGCTATCGGGCTTGCGACGCCTGCACTGCCACAACTGTCGTCTCTAGTAAAGTCCCCACGGTGTGTTTCTGCGAAATTTTCTTGTTCTATAAGATCAAGGGAGTACGTTAGTCTCAGAATGTTTAAAATGCATTGCCAGATGTGGGGTTCAAACCCACTCCCCTTACAGTAACCAGAGCTTAAATCTGGCGCCTTACACAGCTTGGCGAATCTGACGTACGACACAACCGCTCCAGTGACTTCCATCTTTATCAAGATCTCAGCAACCTCACTCCGAAATCTGTTTCTTTTTTCGATAGGATGAATTTCTGTCAGTTGAAGAGTATGTAAGACGCTATGTCAGATGTGGCATAGGAAACGCACCCTCCCTCTCTGGAACCAATGTGGCGCGTTTGCTTCCGTCGTTTCCAGTTTCAACTGTAAGTAGCAAAACACTATTTAGTAATAGGAACACTTTCACATTGATGCAAAGGAAACTAGATATTAACGAACGGCGAATAAGACCGTTTCCTAGCAACAGCCACGCTGTGCATTACGCACTCGTGTGAAGCCAATGAAATACTTCATGTGAGGCTCTAACTGTCGCCCTTCGCTTTACAATACTTAGGCACTCTTCTGGTGGTACCGACGCATACATACTGAAACGTCTTTGGATCGTCAGTGAGTACTTCATATTAGAAATCTCGTGTTCACGCTGATGTGCATCGAAGGGCCGATTTATCAGAGAAACTCAGTTCTGCGCCTAACTACAGTATGTCGCCCTAGCAACACCAGGAAACAGGTTCAGCGGTGCTTGCCTTGCACTCGGCGTTTGGCGAATACAGAGCTATCGACTTCGGCATCTGGCGCCAGGAGGGAAGGCGACACATAACGGCGCAAGCATCGCGTAGCAGAAGGCGGTGGTGGTATGTCGGTCAGAATGGTTGCTTCCCAAGTAGCTGCTCCGGATTCGAATCCCGAACATCGCACTGAAAATGTCTCCTTTACTCAGGAAGGTGTTTTCAACCATACGAATGCTTTCCCTTCGCGCCTCATAGGCTAGTGCGTATTACGATTCACAGCATCTTGTGTCCCCATGTGTCGACTTGTCTCGACTTTGCTCGGCTGACGCGAAAGCTGACGCTCGAAAATGGGGGTATATGTAGACGACATTCGCTAGAAACGACTGGGAGAGGAGACATCGCCAAACACACAACGGACCCTTTCATTTGACTGTGGCCGCATGTCCGTGCCTTTGCGTACCGAGAACTAGAGGAGTCAGCGTGCTGGACCGTACCATTACTGCAAGCTGCACCAAAAACTAAGGAAAAAGGCAAAACCTTAAGTAACCAACAGCACTAGGACTTCCTTGTTCCTCACCCACCCGAGTACTAACGACACCCAACGCTGCCTAATTTCGGTGATCGGACATGAGCCAGCGTCGTTGTCACGGCATACAAGTTGGCGAGAATGTTGCCCGATGTGCGGATGTCTTAGTCCGTGTACAGATCACTTGGGACTTGCCTGGTAGTCTTTCGCGTTGACTTTTAGGGTAACCACAACACAGCGACCACGGAAACGTCGGTGAGAAGAGCTAAAACTCGGCACGAGAAAAATATGTTCCGCTATTTCTTTTTGACCGATCGGGCTATCGGGCTTGCGACGCCTGCACTGCCACAACTGTCGTCTCTAGTAAAGTCCGCACGGGGTGTGTCTGCGTAATTTCCTTGTTCTATAAGATCAAGGGAGTACGTTAGTCTCAGAATGTTTAAAATGCATTGTCAGATGTGGGGTTCAAACCCACGCCCCTTATAGTAAGCAGAGCTTAAATCTGGCGCCTTACACAGCTTGGCGAATCTGACGTACGACACAACCGCTCCAATGACTTCCATCTTTATCAAGATCTCAGCAACCTCACTCCGAAATCTGTTTCTTTTTTCGGTAGGATGGAGTTATGTCAGTTGAAGAGTATGTAAGACGCTATGTCAGATGTGGCATAGGAAACGCACCCTCCCTCTCTGGAACCAATGTGGCGCGTTTGCTTCCGTCGTTTCCAGTTTCAACTGTAAGTAGCAAAACACTATTTAGTAATAGGAACACTTTCACATTGATGCAAAGGAAACTAGATATTAACGAACGGCGAATAAGACCGTTTCCTAGCAACAGCCACGCTGTGCATTACGCACTCGTGTGAAGCCAATGAAATACTTCATGTGAGGCTCTAACTGTCGACCTTCGCTTTACAATACTTAGGCACTCTTCTGGTGGTACCGACGCATACATACTGAAACGTCTTTGGATCGTCAGTGAGTACTTCATATTAGAAATCTCGTGTTCACGCTGATGTGCATCGAAGGGCCGATTTATCAGAGAAACTCAGTTCTGCGCCTAACTACAGTATGTCGCCCTAGCAACACCAGGAAACAGGTTCAGCGGTGCTTGCCTTGCACTCGGCGTTTGGCGAATACAGAGCTATCGACTTCGGCATCTGGCGCCAGGAGGGAAGGCGACACATAACGGCGCAAGCATCGCGTAGCAGAAGGCGGTGGTGGTATGTCGGTCAGAATGGTTGCTTCCCAAGTAGCTGCTGCGGATTCGAAACCCGAACATCGCACTGAAAATGTCTCCTTTACTCAGGAAGGTGTTTTCAACCATACGAATGCTTTCCCTTCGCGCCTCATAGGCTACTGCGTATTACGATTCACAGCATCTTGTGTCCCCATGTGTCGACTTGTCTCGACTTTGCTCGGCTGACGCGAAAGCTGAAGCTCGTAAATGGGGGTATATGTAGACGACACTCGCTAGAAACGACTGGGAGAGGAGACATCGCCAAACACACAACGGACCCTTTCATTTGACTGTGGCCGCATGTCCGTGCCTTTGCGTACCGAGAACTAGAGGGGGGTCAGCGTGCTGGACTGTACCATTACTGCAAGCTGCACCAAAAACTAAGGAAATAGGCAAAACCTTAAGTAACCAACAGCACTAGGACTTCCTTGTTCCTCACCCACCCGAGTACTAACGACACCCAACGCTGCCTAATTTCGGTGATCGGACATGAGCCAGCGTCGTTGTCACGGCATACAAGTTGGCGAGAATGTTGCCCGACGTGCGGATGTCTTAGTCCGTGTACAGATCACTTGGGACTTGCCTGGTAGTCTTTCGCGTTGCCTTTTAGGGTAACCACAACACAGAGACCACGGAAACGTCGGTGAGAAGAGCTAAAACTCGGCATGAGAAAAATATGTTCCGCTATTTCTTTTTGACCGATCGGGCTATCGGGCTTGTGACGCCTGCACTGCCACCACTGTCGTCTCTAGTAAAGTCCCCACAGTGTGTTTCTGCGTAATTTTCTTGTTCTATAAGATCAAGGGAGTACGTTAGTCTCAGAATGTTTAAAATGCATTGTCAGATGTGGGGTTCAAACCCACGCCCCTTACAGTAAGCAGAGCTTAAATCTGGCGACATACACAGCTTGGCGAATCTGACGTACGACACAACCGCTCCAGTGACTTCCATCTTTATCAAGATCTCAGCAACTTCACTCCGAAATCTGTTTCTTTTTTCGATAGGATGGAGTTATGTCAGTTTAAGAGTATGTAAGACGCTATGTCAGATGTGGCATAGGAATCGCACCCTCCCTTAATGGAACCAATGTGACGCGTTTGCTTCCGTCGTTTCCAGTTTCAACTGTAAGTAGCAAAACACTATTTAGTAACAGGAACACTTTCACATTGATGCAAAGGAAACTAGATATTAACGAACGGCGAATAAGACCGTTTCCTAGCAACAGCCTCGCTGTGCATTACGCACTCGTGTGAAGCCAATGAAATACTTCATGTGAGGCTCTAACTGTCGACCTTCGCTTTACAATACTTAGGCACTCTTCTGGTGGTACCGACGCATACATACTGAAACGTCTTTGGATCGTCAGTGAGTACTTCATATTAGAAATCTCGTGTTCACGCTGATGTGCATCGAAGGGCCGATTTATCAGAGAAACTCAGTTCTGCGCCTAGCTACAGTATGTCACCCTAGCAACACCAGGAAACAGGTTCAGCGGTGCTCGCATTGCACTCGGCGTTTGGCGAATACAGAGCTATCGACTTCGGCATCTGGCGCCAGGAGGGAAGGCGACACATAACGGCGCAAGCATCGCGTAGCAGAAGGCGGTGGTGGTATGTCGGTCAGAATGGTTGCTTCCCAAGTAGCTGCTGCGGATTCGAAACCCGAACATCGCACTGAAAATGTCTCCTTTACTCAGGAAGGTGTTTTCAACCATACGAATGCTTTCCCTTCGCGCCTCATAGGCTACTGCGTATTACGATTCACAGCATCTTGTGTCCCCATGTGTCGACTTGTCTCGACTTTGCTCGGCTGACGCGAAAGCTGAAGCTCGTAAATGGGGGTATATGTAGACGACACTCGCTAGAAACGACTGGGAGAGGAGACATCGCCAAACACACAACGGACCCTTTCATTTGACTGTGGCCGCATGTCCGTGCCTTTGCGTACCGAGAACTAGAGGGGGGTCAGCGTGCTGGACTGTACCATTACTGCAAGCTGCACCAAAAACTAAGGAAATAGGCAAAACCTTAAGTAACCAACAGCACTAGGACTTCCTTGTTCCTCACCCACCCGAGTACTAACGACACCCAACGCTGCCTAATTTCGGTGATCGGACATGAGCCAGCGTCGTTGTCACGGCATACAAGTTGGCGAGAATGTTGCCCGACGTGCGGATGTCTTAGTCCGTGTACAGATCACTTGGGACTTGCCTGGTAGTCTTTCGCGTTGCCTTTTAGGGTAACCACAACACAGAGACCACGGAAACGTCGGTGAGAAGAGCTAAAACTCGGCATGAGAAAAATATGTTCCGCTATTTCTTTTTGACCGATCGGGCTATCGGGCTTGTGACGCCTGCACTGCCACCACTGTCGTCTCTAGTAAAGTCCCCACAGTGTGTTTCTGCGTAATTTTCTTGTTCTATAAGATCAAGGGAGTACGTTAGTCTCAGAATGTTTAAAATGCATTGTCAGATGTGGGGTTCAAACCCACGCCCCTTACAGTAACCAGAGCTTAAATCTGGCGCCTTACACAGCTTGGCGAATCTGACGTACGACACAAACGCTCCAGTGACTTCCATCTTTATCAAGATCTCAGCAACCTCACTCCGAAATCTGTTTCTTTTTTCGGTAGGATAGAGTTATGTCAGTTTAAGAGTATGTAAGACGCTATGTCAGATGTGGCATAGGAAACGCACCCTCCCTCTCTGGAACCAATGTGGCGCGTTTGCTTCCGTCGTTTCCAGTTTCAACTGTAAGTAGCAAAACACTATTTAGTAATAGGAACACTTTCACATTGATGCAAAGGAAACTAGATATTAACGAACGGCGAATAAGACCGTTTCCTAGCAACAGCCACGCTGTGCATTACGCACTCGTGTGAAGCCAATGAAATACTTCATGTGAGGCTCTAAGTGTCGACCTTCGCTTTACAATACTTAGGCACTCTTCTGGTGGTACCGACGCATACATACTGAAACGTCTTTGGATCGTCAATGAGTACTTCATATTAGAAATCTCGTGTTCACGCTGTTGTGCATCGAAGGGCCGATTTATCAGAGAAACTCAGTTCTGCGCCTAGCTACAGTATGTCACCCTAGCAACACCAGGAAACAGGTTCAGCGGTGCTCGCCTTGCACTCGGCGTTTGGCGAATACAGAGCTACCGACTTCGGCATCTGGCGCCAGGAGGGAAGGCGACACATAACGGCGCAAGCATCGCGTAGCAGAAGGCGGTGGTGGTATGTCGGTCAGAATGGTTGCTTCCCAAGTAGCTGCTCCGGATTCGAAACCCGAACATCGCACTGAAAATGTCTCCTTTACTCAGGAAGGTGTTTTCAACCATACGAATGCTTTCCCTTCGCGCCTCATAGGCTAGTGCGTATTACGATTCACAGCATCTTGTGTCCCCATGTGTCGACTTGTCTCGACTTTGCTCGGCTGACGCGAAAGCTGACGCTCGAAAATGGGGGTATATGTAGACGACATTCGCTAGAAACGACTGGGAGAGGAGACATCGCCAAACACACAACGGACCCTTTCATTTGACTGTGGCCGCATGTCCGTGCCTTTGCGTACCGAGAACTAGAGGAGTCAGCGTGCTGGACCGTACCATTACTGCAAGCTGCACCAAAAACTAAGGAAAAAGGCAAAACCTTAAGTAACCAACAGCACTAGGACTTCCTTGTTCCTCACCCACCCGAGTACTAACGACACCCAACGCTGCCTAATTTCGGTGATCGGACATGAGCCAGCGTCGTTGTCACGTCATACAAGTTGGCGAGAATGTTGCCCGACGTGCGGATGTCTTAGTCCGTGTACAGATCACTTGGGACTTGCCTGGTAGTCTTTCGCGTTGACTTTTAGGGTAACCACAACACAGCGACCACGGAAACGTCGGTGAGAAGAGCTAAAACTCGGCACGGGAAAAATATGTTCCGCTATTTCTTTTTGACCGATCGGGCTATCGGGCTTGCGACGCCTGCACTGCCACAACTGTCGTCTCTAGTAAAGTCCCCACGGTGTGTTTCTGCGAAATTTTCTTGTTCTATAAGATCAAGGGAGTACGTTAGTCTCAGAATGTTTAAAATGCATTGCCAGATGTGGGGTTCAAACCCACTCCCCTTACAGTAACCAGAGCTTAAATCTGGCGCCTTACACAGCTTGGCGAATCTGACGTACGACACAACCGCTCCAGTGACTTCCATCTTTATCAAGATCTCAGCAACCTCACTCCGAAATCTGTTTCTTTTTTCGATAGGATGAATTTCTGTCAGTTGAAGAGTATGTAAGACGCTATGTCAGATGTGGCATAGGAAACGCACCCTCCCTCTCTGGAACCAATGTGGCGCGTTTGCTTCCGTCGTTTCCAGTTTCAACTGTAAGTAGCAAAACACTATTTAGTAATAGGAACACTTTCACATTGATGCAAAGGAAACTAGATATTAACGAACGGCGAATAAGACCGTTTCCTAGCAACAGCCACGCTGTGCATTACGCACTCGTGTGAAGCCAATGAAATACTTCATGTGAGGCTCTAACTGTCGCCCTTCGCTTTACAATACTTAGGCACTCTTCTGGTGGTACCGACGCATACATACTGAAACGTCTTTGGATCGTCAGTGAGTACTTCATATTAGAAATCTCGTGTTCACGCTGATGTGCATCGAAGGGCCGATTTATCAGAGAAACTCAGTTCTGCGCCTAACTACAGTATGTCGCCCTAGCAACACCAGGAAACAGGTTCAGCGGTGCTTGCCTTGCACTCGGCGTTTGGCGAATACAGAGCTATCGACTTCGGCATCTGGCGCCAGGAGGGAAGGCGACACATAACGGCGCAAGCATCGCGTAGCAGAAGGCGGTGGTGGTATGTCGGTCAGAATGGTTGCTTCCCAAGTAGCTGCTCCGGATTCGAATCCCGAACATCGCACTGAAAATGTCTCCTTTACTCAGGAAGGTGTTTTCAACCATACGAATGCTTTCCCTTCGCGCCTCATAGGCTAGTGCGTATTACGATTCACAGCATCTTGTGTCCCCATGTGTCGACTTGTCTCGACTTTGCTCGGCTGACGCGAAAGCTGACGCTCGAAAATGGGGGTATATGTAGACGACATTCGCTAGAAACGACTGGGAGAGGAGACATCGCCAAACACACAACGGACCCTTTCATTTGACTGTGGCCGCATGTCCGTGCCTTTGCGTACCGAGAACTAGAGGAGTCAGCGTGCTGGACCGTACCATTACTGCAAGCTGCACCAAAAACTAAGGAAAAAGGCAAAACCTTAAGTAACCAACAGCACTAGGACTTCCTTGTTCCTCACCCACCCGAGTACTAACGACACCCAACGCTGCCTAATTTCGGTGATCGGACATGAGCCAGCGTCGTTGTCACGGCATACAAGTTGGCGAGAATGTTGCCCGATGTGCGGATGTCTTAGTCCGTGTACAGATCACTTGGGACTTGCCTGGTAGTCTTTCGCGTTGACTTTTAGGGTAACCACAACACAGCGACCACGGAAACGTCGGTGAGAAGAGCTAAAACTCGGCACGAGAAAAATATGTTCCGCTATTTCTTTTTGACCGATCGGGCTATCGGGCTTGCGACGCCTGCACTGCCACAACTGTCGTCTCTAGTAAAGTCCGCACGGGGTGTGTCTGCGTAATTTCCTTGTTCTATAAGATCAAGGGAGTACGTTAGTCTCAGAATGTTTAAAATGCATTGTCAGATGTGGGGTTCAAACCCACGCCCCTTATAGTAAGCAGAGCTTAAATCTGGCGCCTTACACAGCTTGGCGAATCTGACGTACGACACAACCGCTCCAATGACTTCCATCTTTATCAAGATCTCAGCAACCTCACTCCGAAATCTGTTTCTTTTTTCGGTAGGATGGAGTTATGTCAGTTGAAGAGTATGTAAGACGCTATGTCAGATGTGGCATAGGAAACGCACCCTCCCTCTCTGGAACCAATGTGGCGCGTTTGCTTCCGTCGTTTCCAGTTTCAACTGTAAGTAGCAAAACACTATTTAGTAATAGGAACACTTTCACATTGATGCAAAGGAAACTAGATATTAACGAACGGCGAATAAGACCGTTTCCTAGCAACAGCCACGCTGTGCATTACGCACTCGTGTGAAGCCAATGAAATACTTCATGTGAGGCTCTAACTGTCGACCTTCGCTTTACAATACTTAGGCACTCTTCTGGTGGTACCGACGCATACATACTGAAACGTCTTTGGATCGTCAGTGAGTACTTCATATTAGAAATCTCGTGTTCACGCTGATGTGCATCGAAGGGCCGATTTATCAGAGAAACTCAGTTCTGCGCCTAACTACAGTATGTCGCCCTAGCAACACCAGGAAACAGGTTCAGCGGTGCTTGCCTTGCACTCGGCGTTTGGCGAATACAGAGCTATCGACTTCGGCATCTGGCGCCAGGAGGGAAGGCGACACATAACGGCGCAAGCATCGCGTAGCAGAAGGCGGTGGTGGTATGTCGGTCAGAATGGTTGCTTCCCAAGTAGCTGCTCCGGATTCGAATCCCGAACATCGCACTGAAAATGTCTCCTTTACTCAGGAAGGTGTTTTCAACCATACGAATGCTTTCCCTTCGCGCCTCATAGGCTAGTGCGTATTACGATTCACAGCATCTTGTGTCCCCATGTGTCGACTTGTCTCGACTTTGCTCGGCTGACGCGAAAGCTGACGCTCGAAAATGGGGGTATATGTAGACGACATTCGCTAGAAACGACTGGGAGAGGAGACATCGCCAAACACACAACGGACCCTTTCATTTGACTGTGGCCGCATGTCCGTGCCTTTGCGTACCGAGAACTAGAGGAGTCAGCGTGCTGGACCGTACCATTACTGCAAGCTGCACCAAAAACTAAGGAAAAAGGCAAAACCTTAAGTAACCAACAGCACTAGGACTTCCTTGTTCCTCACCCACCCGAGTACTAACGACACCCAACGCTGCCTAATTTCGGTGATCGGACATGAGCCAGCGTCGTTGTCACGGCATACAAGTTGGCGAGAATGTTGCCCGATGTGCGGATGTCTTAGTCCGTGTACAGATCACTTGGGACTTGCCTGGTAGTCTTTCGCGTTGACTTTTAGGGTAACCACAACACAGCGACCACGGAAACGTCGGTGAGAAGAGCTAAAACTCGGCACGAGAAAAATATGTTCCGCTATTTCTTTTTGACCGATCGGGCTATCGGGCTTGCGACGCCTGCACTGCCACAACTGTCGTCTCTAGTAAAGTCCGCACGGGGTGTGTCTGCGTAATTTCCTTGTTCTATAAGATCAAGGGAGTACGTTAGTCTCAGAATGTTTAAAATGCATTGTCAGATGTGGGGTTCAAACCCACGCCCCTTATAGTAAGCAGAGCTTAAATCTGGCGCCTTACACAGCTTGGCGAATCTGACGTACGACACAACCGCTCCAATGACTTCCATCTTTATCAAGATCTCAGCAACCTCACTCCGAAATCTGTTTCTTTTTTCGGTAGGATGGAGTTATGTCAGTTGAAGAGTATGTAAGACGCTATGTCAGATGTGGCATAGGAAACGCACCCTCCCTCTCTGGAACCAATGTGGCGCGTTTGCTTCCGTCGTTTCCAGTTTCAACTGTAAGTAGCAAAACACTATTTAGTAATAGGAACACTTTCACATTGATGCAAAGGAAACTAGATATTAACGAACGGCGAATAAGACCGTTTCCTAGCAACAGCCACGCTGTGCATTACGCACTCGTGTGAAGCCAATGAAATACTTCATGTGAGGCTCTAACTGTCGCCCTTCGCTTTACAATACTTAGGCACTCTTCTGGTGGTACCGACGCATACATACTGAAACGTCTTTGGATCGTCAGTGAGTACTTCATATTAGAAATCTCGTGTTCACGCTGATGTGCATCGAAGGGCCGATTTATCAGAGAAACTCAGTTCTGCGCCTAACTACAGTATGTCGCCCTAGCAACACCAGGAAACAGGTTCAGCGGTGCTTGCCTTGCACTCGGCGTTTGGCGAATACAGAGCTATCGACTTCGGCATCTGGCGCCAGGAGGGAAGGCGACACATAACGGCGCAAGCATCGCGTAGCAGAAGGCGGTGGTGGTATGTCGGTCAGAATGGTTGCTTCCCAAGTAGCTGCTCCGGATTCGAATCCCGAACATCGCACTGAAAATGTCTCCTTTACTCAGGAAGGTGTTTTCAACCATACGAATGCTTTCCCTTCGCGCCTCATAGGCTAGTGCGTATTACGATTCACAGCATCTTGTGTCCCCATGTGTCGACTTGTCTCGACTTTGCTCGGCTGACGCGAAAGCTGACGCTCGAAAATGGGGGTATATGTAGACGACATTCGCTAGAAACGACTGGGAGAGGAGACATCGCCAAACACACAACGGACCCTTTCATTTGACTGTGGCCGCATGTCCGTGCCTTTGCGTACCGAGAACTAGAGGAGTCAGCGTGCTGGACCGTACCATTACTGCAAGCTGCACCAAAAACTAAGGAAAAAGGCAAAACCTTAAGTAACCAACAGCACTAGGACTTCCTTGTTCCTCACCCACCCGAGTACTAACGACACCCAACGCTGCCTAATTTCGGTGATCGGACATGAGCCAGCGTCGTTGTCACGGCATACAAGTTGGCGAGAATGTTGCCCGATGTGCGGATGTCTTAGTCCGTGTACAGATCACTTGGGACTTGCCTGGTAGTCTTTCGCGTTGACTTTTAGGGTAACCACAACACAGCGACCACGGAAACGTCGGTGAGAAGAGCTAAAACTCGGCACGAGAAAAATATGTTCCGCTATTTCTTTTTGACCGATCGGGCTATCGGGCTTGCGACGCCTGCACTGCCACAACTGTCGTCTCTAGTAAAGTCCGCACGGGGTGTGTCTGCGTAATTTCCTTGTTCTATAAGATCAAGGGAGTACGTTAGTCTCAGAATGTTTAAAATGCATTGTCAGATGTGGGGTTCAAACCCACGCCCCTTATAGTAAGCAGAGCTTAAATCTGGCGCCTTACACAGCTTGGCGAATCTGACGTACGACACAACCGCTCCAGTGACTTCCATCTTTATCAAGATCTCAGCAACCTCACTCCGAAATCTGTTTCTTTTTTCGGTAGCATGGAGTTATGTCAGTTGAAGAGTATGTAAGACGCTATGTCAGATGTGGCATAGGAAACGCACCCTCCCTCTCTGGAACCAATGTGGCGCGTTTGCTTCCGTCGTTTCCAGTTTCAACTGTAAGTAGCAAAACACTATTTAGTAATAGGAACACTTTCACATTGATGCAAAGGAAACTAGATATTAACGAACGGCGAATAAGACCGTTTCCTAGCAACAGCCACGCTGTGCATTACGCACTCGTGTGAAGCCAATGAAATACTTCATGTGAGGCTCTAACTGTCGACCTTCGCTTTACAATACTTAGGCACTCTTCTGGTGGTACCGACGCATACATACTGAAACGTCTTTGGATCGTCAGTGAGTACTTCATATTAGAAATCTCGTGTTCACGCTGATGTGCATCGAAGGGCCGATTTATCAGAGAAACTCAGTTCTGCGCCTAACTACAGTATGTCGCCCTAGCAACACCAGGAAACAGGTTCAGCGGTGCTTGCCTTGCACTCGGCGTTTGGCGAATACAGAGCTATCGACTTCGGCATCTGGCGCCAGGAGGGAAGGCGACACATAACGGCGCAAGCATCGCGTAGCAGAAGGCGGTGGTGGTATGTCGGTCAGAATGGTTGCTTCCCAAGTAGCTGCTCCGGATTCGAATCCCGAACATCGCACTGAAAATGTCTCCTTTACTCAGGAAGGTGTTTTCAACCATACGAATGCTTTCCCTTCGCGCCTCATAGGCTAGTGCGTATTACGATTCACAGCATCTTGTGTCCCCATGTGTCGACTTGTCTCGACTTTGCTCGGCTGACGCGAAAGCTGACGCTCGAAAATGGGGGTATATGTAGACGACATTCGCTAGAAACGACTGGGAGAGGAGACATCGCCAAACACACAACGGACCCTTTCATTTGACTGTGGCCGCATGTCCGTGCCTTTGCGTACCGAGAACTAGAGGAGTCAGCGTGCTGGACCGTACCATTACTGCAAGCTGCACCAAAAACTAAGGAAAAAGGCAAAACCTTAAGTAACCAACAGCACTAGGACTTCCTTGTTCCTCACCCACCCGAGTACTAACGACACCCAACGCTGCCTAATTTCGGTGATCGGACATGAGCCAGCGTCGTTGTCACGGCATACAAGTTGGCGAGAATGTTGCCCGATGTGCGGATGTCTTAGTCCGTGTACAGATCACTTGGGACTTGCCTGGTAGTCTTTCGCGTTGACTTTTAGGGTAACCACAACACAGCGACCACGGAAACGTCGGTGAGAAGAGCTAAAACTCGGCACGAGAAAAATATGTTCCGCTATTTCTTTTTGACCGATCGGGCTATCGGGCTTGCGACGCCTGCACTGCCACAACTGTCGTCTCTAGTAAAGTCCGCACGGGGTGTGTCTGCGTAATTTCCTTGTTCTATAAGATCAAGGGAGTACGTTAGTCTCAGAATGTTTAAAATGCATTGTCAGATGTGGGGTTCAAACCCACGCCCCTTATAGTAAGCAGAGCTTAAATCTGGCGCCTTACACAGCTTGGCGAATCTGACGTACGACACAACCGCTCCAATGACTTCCATCTTTATCAAGATCTCAGCAACCTCACTCCGAAATCTGTTTCTTTTTTCGGTAGGATGGAGTTATGTCAGTTGAAGAGTATGTAAGACGCTATGTCAGATGTGGCATAGGAAACGCACCCTCCCTCTCTGGAACCAATGTGGCGCGTTTGCTTCCGTCGTTTCCAGTTTCAACTGTAAGTAGCAAAACACTATTTAGTAATAGGAACACTTTCACATTGATGCAAAGGAAACTAGATATTAACGAACGGCGAATAAGACCGTTTCCTAGCAACAGCCACGCTGTGCATTACGCACTCGTGTGAAGCCAATGAAATACTTCATGTGAGGCTCTAACTGTCGCCCTTCGCTTTACAATACTTAGGCACTCTTCTGGTGGTACCGACGCATACATACTGAAACGTCTTTGGATCGTCAGTGAGTACTTCATATTAGAAATCTCGTGTTCACGCTGATGTGCATCGAAGGGCCGATTTATCAGAGAAACTCAGTTCTGCGCCTAACTACAGTATGTCGCCCTAGCAACACCAGGAAACAGGTTCAGCGGTGCTTGCCTTGCACTCGGCGTTTGGCGAATACAGAGCTATCGACTTCGGCATCTGGCGCCAGGAGGGAAGGCGACACATAACGGCGCAAGCATCGCGTAGCAGAAGGCGGTGGTGGTATGTCGGTCAGAATGGTTGCTTCCCAAGTAGCTGCTCCGGATTCGAATCCCGAACATCGCACTGAAAATGTCTCCTTTACTCAGGAAGGTGTTTTCAACCATACGAATGCTTTCCCTTCGCGCCTCATAGGGTAGTGCGTATTACGATTCACAGCATCTTGTGTCCCCATGTGTCGACTTGTCTCGACTTTGCTCGGCTGACGCGAAAGCTGACGCTCGAAAATGGGGGTATATGTAGGCGACATTCGCTAGAAACGACTGGGAGAGGAGACATCGCCAAACACACAACGGACCCTTTCATTTGACTGTGGCCGCATGTCCGTGCCTTTGCGTACCGAGAACTAGAGGGGGTCAGCGTGCTGGACCGTACCATTACTGCAAGCTGCACAGAAAACTAAGGAAAAAGGCAAAACCTTAAGTAACCAACAGCACTAGGACTTCCTTGTTCCTCACCCACCCGAGTACTAACGACACCCAACGCTGCCTAATTTCGGTGATCGGACATGAGCCAGCGTCGTTGTCACGGCATACAAGTTGGCGAGAATGTTGCCCGACGTGCGGATGTCTTAGTCCGTGTACAGATCACTTGGGACTTGCCTGGTAGTCTTTCGCGTTGACTTTTAGGGTAACCACAACACAGCGACCACGGAAACGTCGGTGAGAAGAGCTAAAACTCGGCACGAGAAAAATATGTTCCGCTATTTCTTTTCGACCGATCGGGCTATCGGACGTGCGACGCCTGCACTGCCACCACTGTCGTCTCTAGTAAAGTCCCCACGGTGTGTTTCTGCGTAATTTTCTTGTTCTATAAGATCAAGGGAGTACGTTAGTCTCAGAATGTTTAAAATGCATTGTCAGATTTGGGGTTCAAACCCACGCCCCTTACAGTAAGCAGAGCTTAAATCTGGCGCCTTACACAGCTTGGCGAATCTGACGTACGACACAACCGCTCCAATGACTTCCATCTTTATCAAGATCTCAGCAACCTCACTCCGAAATCTGTTTCTTTTTTCGGTAGGATGGAGTTATGTCAGTTTAAGAGTATGTAAGACGCTATGTCAGATGTGGCATAGGAAACGCACCCTCCCTCTCTGGAACCAATGTGGCGCGTTTGCTTCCGTCGTTTCCAGTTTCAACTGTAAGTAGCAAAACACTATTTAGTAATAGGAACACTTTCACATTGATGCAAAGGAAACTAGATATTAACGAACGGCGAATAAGACTGTTTCCTAGCAACAGCCACGCTGTGCATTACGCACTCGTGTGAAGCCAATGAAATACTTCATGTGAGGCTCTAACTGTCGACCTTCGCTTTACAATACTTAGGCACTCTTCTGGTGGTACCGACGCATACATACTGAAACGTCTTTGGATCGTCAGTGAGTACTTCATATTAGAAATCTCGTGTTCACGCTGATGTGCATCGAAGGGCCGATTTATCAGAGAAACTCAGTTCTGCGCCTAGCTACAGTATGTCACCCTAGCAACACCAGGAATCAGGTTCAGCGGTGTTCGCCTTGCACTCGGCGTTTGGCGAATACAGAGCTATCGACTTCGGCATCTGGCGCCAGGAGGGAAGGCGACACATAACGGCGCAAGCATCGCGTAGTAGAAGGCGGTGGTGGTATGTCAGTCAGAATGGTTGCTTCCCAAGTAGCTGCTCCGGATTCGAAACCCGAACATCGCACTGAAAATGTCTCCTTTACTCAGGAAGGTGTTTTCAACCATACGAATGCTTTCCCTTCCGCGCCTCATAGGCTAGTGCGTATTACGATTCACAGCATCTTGTGTCCCCATGTGTCGACTTGTCTCGACTTTGCTCGGCTGACGCGAAAGCTGACGCTCGAAAATGGGGGTATATGTAGACGACATTCGCTAGAAACGACTGGGAGAGGAGACATCGCCAAACACACAACGGACCCTTTCATTTGACTGTGGCCGCATGTCCGTGCCTTTGCGTACCGAGAACTAGAGGAGTCAGCGTGCTGGACCGTACCATTACTGCAAGCTGCACCAAAAACTAAGGAAAAAGGCAAAACCTTAAGTAACCAACAGCACTAGGACTTCCTTGTTCCTCACCCACCCGAGTACTAACGACACCCAACGCTGCCTAATTTCGGTGATCGGACATGAGACAGCGTCGTTGTCACGGCATACAAGTTGGCGAGAATGTTGCCCGACGTGCGGATGTCTTAGTCCGTGTACAGATCACTTGGGACTTGCCTGGTAGTCTTTCGCGTTGACTTTTAGGGTAACCACAACACAGCGACCACGGAAACGTCGGTGAGAAGAGCTAAAACTCGGCACGAGAAAAATATGTTCCGCTATTTCTTTTCGACCGATCGGGCTATCGGACGTGCGACGCCTGCACTGCCACCACTGTCGTCTCTAGTAAAGTCCCCACGGTGTGTTTCTGCGTAATTTTCTTGTTCTATAAGATCAAGGGAGTACGTTAGTCTCAGAATGTTTAAAATGCATTGTCAGATTTGGGGTTCAAACCCACGCCCCTTACAGTAAGCAGAGCTTAAATCTGGCGCCTTACACAGCTTGGCGAATCTGACGTACGACACAACCGCTCCAATGACTTCCATCTTTATCAAGATCTCAGCAACCTCACTCCGAAATCTGTTTCTTTTTTCGGTAGGATGGAGTTATGTCAGTTTAAGAGTATGTAAGACGCTATGTCAGATGTGGCATAGGAAACGCACCCTCCCTCTCTGGAACCAATGTGGCGCGTTTGCTTCCGTCGTTTCCAGTTTCAACTGTAAGTAGCAAAACACTATTTAGTAATAGGAACACTTTCACATTGATGCAAAGGAAACTAGATATTAACGAACGGCGAATAAGACCGTTTCCTAGCAACAGCCACGCTGTGCATTACGCACTCGTGTGAAGCCAATGAAATACTTCATGTGAGGCTCTAACTGTCGACCTTCGCTTTACAATACTTAGGCACTCTTCTGGTGGTACCGACGCATACATACTGAAACGTCTTTGGATCGTCAGTGAGTACTTCATATTAGAAATCTCGTGTTCACGCTGATGTGCATCGAAGGGCCGATTTATCAGAGAAACTCAGTTCTGCGCCTAGCTACAGTATGTCACCCTAGCAACACCAGGAATCAGGTTCAGCGGTGCTCGCCTTGCACTCGGCGTTTGGCGAATACAGAGCTATCGACTTCGGCATCTGGCGCCAGGAGGGGAGGCGACACATAACGGCGCAAGCATCGCGTAAAAGAAGGCGGTGGTGGTATGTCGGTCAGAATGGTTGCTTCCCAAGTAGCTGCTCCGGATTCGAAACCCGAACATCGCACTGAAAATGTCTCCTTTACTCAGGAAGGTGTTTTCAACCATACGAATGCTTTCCCTTCGCGCCTCATAGGCTAGTGCGTATTACGATTCACAGCATCTTGTGTCCCCATGTGTCGACTTGTCTCGACTTTGCTCGGCTGACGCGAAAGCTGACGCTCGAAAATGGGGGTATATGTAGGCGACATTCGCTAGAAACGACTGGGAGAGGAGACATCGCCAAACACACAACGGACCCTTTCATTTGACTGTGGCCGCATGTCCGTGCCTTTGCGTACCGAGAACTAGAGCTGGTCAGCGTGCTGGACCGTACCATTACTGCAAGCTGCACAGAAAACTAAGGAAAAAGGCAAAACCTTAAGTAACCAACAGCACTAGGACTTCCTTGTTCCTCACCCACCCGAGTACTAACGACACCCAACGCTGCCTAATTTCGGTGATCGGACATGAGCCAGCGTCGTTGTCACGGCATACAAGTTGGCGAGAATGTTGCCCGACGTGCGGATGTCTTAGTCCGTGTACAGATCACTTGGGACTTGCCTGGTAGTCTTTCGCGTTGACTTTTAGGGTAACCACAACACAGCGACCACGGAAACGTCGGTGAGAAGAGCTAAAACTCGGCACGAGAAAAATATGTTCCGCTATTTCTTTTCGACCGATCGGGCTATCGGACGTGCGACGCCTGCACTGCCACCACTGTCGTCTCTAGTAAAGTCCCCACGGTGTGTTTCTGCGTAATTTTCTTGTTCTATAAGATCAAGGGAGTACGTTAGTCTCAGAATGTTTAAAATGCATTGTCAGATTTGGGGTTCAAACCCACGCCCCTTACAGTAAGCAGAGCTTAAATCTGGCGCCTTACACAGCTTGGCGAATCTGACGTACGACACAACCGCTCCAATGACTTCCATCTTTATCAAGATCTCAGCAACCTCACTCCGAAATCTGTTTCTTTTTTCGGTAGGATGGAGTTATGTCAGTTTAAGAGTATGTAAGACGCTATGTCAGATGTGGCATAGGAAACGCACCCTCCCTCTCTGGAACCAATGTGGCGCGTTTGCTTCCGTCGTTTCCAGTTTCAACTGTAAGTAGCAAAACACTATTTAGTAATAGGAACACTTTCACATTGATGCAAAGGAAACTAGATATTAACGAACGGCGAATAAGACCGTTTCCTAGCAACAGCCACGCTGTGCATTACGCACTCGTGTGAAGCCAATGAAATACTTCATGTGAGGCTCTAACTGTCGACCTTCGCTTTACAATACTTAGGCACTCTTCTGGTGGTACCGACGCATACATACTGAAACGTCTTTGGATCGTCAGTGAGTACTTCATATTAGAAATCTCGTGTTCACGCTGATGTGCATCGAAGGGCCGATTTATCAGAGAAACTCAGTTCTGCGCCTAGCTACAGTATGTCACCCTAGCAACACCAGGAATCAGGTTCAGCGGTGCTCGCCTTGCACTCGGCGTTTGGCGAATACAGAGCTATCGACTTCGGCATCTGGCGCCAGGAGGGAAGGCGACACATAACGGCGCAAGCATCGCGTAGCAGAAGGCGGTGGTGGTATGTCGGTCAGAATGGTTGCTTCCCAAGTAGCTGCTCCGGATTCGAAACCCGAACATCGCACTGAAAATGTCTCCTTTACTCAGGAAGGTGTTTTCAACCATACGAATGCTTTCCCTTCGCGCCTCATAGGCTACTGCGTATTACGATTCACAGCATCTTGTGTCCCCATGTGTCGACTTGTCTCGACTTTGCTCGGCTGACGCGAAAGCTGACGCTCGAAAATGGGGGTATATGTAGACGACATTCGCTAGAAACGACTGGGAGAGGAGACATCGCCAAACACACAACGGACCCTTTCATTTGACTGTGGCCGCATGTCCGTGCCTTTGCGTACCGAGAACTAGAGGGGGTCAGCGTGCTGGACCGTACCATTACTGCAAGCTGCACCAAAAACTAAGGAAAAAGGCAAAACCTTAAGTAACCAACAGCACTAGGACTTCCTTGTTCCTCACCCACCCGAGTACTAACGACACCCAACGCTGCCTAATTTCGGTGATCGGACATGAGCCAGCGTCGTTGTCACGGCATACAAGTTGGCGAGAATGTTGCCCGACGTGCGGATGTCTTAGTCCGTGTACAGATCACTTGGGACTTGCCTGGTAGTCTTTCGCGTTGCCTTTTAGGGTAACCACGACACAGTGACCACGGAAACGTCCGTGAGAAGAGCTAAAACTCGGCACGAGAAAAATATGTTCCGCTATTTCCTTTCGACCGATCGGGCTATCGGACGTGCGACGCCTGCACTGCCACAACTGTCGTCTCTAGTAAAGTCCCCACGGTGTGTTTCTGCGTAATTTTCTTGTTCTATAAGATCAAGGGAGTACGTTAGTCTCAGAATGTTTAAAATGCATTGTCAGATGTGGGGTTCAAACCCACGCCCCTTATAGTAAGCAGAGCTTAAATCTGGCGCCTTACACAGCTTGGCGAATCTGACGTACGACACAACCGCTCCAATGACTTCCATCTTTATCAAGATCTCAGCAACCTCACTCCGAAATCTGTTTCTTTTTTCGGTAGGATGGAGTTATGTCAGTTTAAGAGTATGTAAGACGCTATGTCAGATGTGGCATAGGAAACGCACCCTCCCTCTCTGGAACCAATGTGGCGCGTTTGCTTCCGTCGTTTCCAGTTTCAACTGTAAGTAGCAAAACACTATTTAGTAATAGGAACACTTTCACATTGATGCAAAGGAAACTAGATATTAACGAACGGCGAATAAGACCGTTTCCTAGCAACAGCCACGCTGTGCATTACGCACTCGTGTGAAGCCAATGAAATACTTCATGTGAGGCTCTAACTGTCGACCTTCGCTTTACAATACTTAGGCACTCTTCTGGTGGTACCGACGTATACATACTGAAACGTCTTTGGATCGTCAGTGAGTACTTCATATTAGAAATCTCGTGTTCACGCTGATGTGCATCGAAGGGCCGATTTATCAGAGAAACTCAGTTCTGCGCCTAGCTACAGTATGTCACCCTAGCAACACCAGGAATCAGGTTCAGCGGTGCTCGCCTTGCACTCGGCGTTTGGCGAATACAGAGCTATCGACTTCGGCATCTGGCGCCAGGAGGGAAGGCGACACATAACGGCGCAAGCATCGCGTAGCAGAAGGCGGTGGTGGTATGTCGGTCAGAATGGTTGCTTCCCAAGTAGCTGCTCCGGATTCGAAACCCGAACATCGCACTGAAAATGTCTCCTTTACTCAGGAAGGTGTTTTCAACCATACGAATGCTTTCCCTTCGCGCCTCATAGGGTAGTGCGTATTACGATTCACAGCATCTTGTGTCCCCATGTGTCGACTTGTCTCGACTTTGCTCGGCTGACGCGAAAGCTGACGCTCGAAAATGGGGGTATATGTAGGCGACATTCGCTAGAAACGACTGGGAGAGGAGACATCGCCAAACACACAACGGACCCTTTCATTTGACTGTGGCCGCATGTCCGTGCCTTTGCGTACCGAGAACTAGAGGGGGTCAGCGTGCTGGACCGTACCATTACTGCAAGCTGCACAGAAAACTAAGGAAAAAGGCAAAACCTTAAGTAACCAACAGCACTAGGACTTCCTTGTTCCTCACCCACCCGAGTACTAACGACACCCAACGCTGCCTAATTTCGGTGATCGGACATGAGCCAGCGTCGTTGTCACGGCATACAAGTTGGCGAGAATGTTGCCCGACGTGCGGATGTCTTAGTCCGTGTACAGATCACTTGGGACTTGCCTGGTAGTCTTTCGCGTTGACTTTTAGGGTAACCACAACACAGCGACCACGGAAACGTCGGTGAGAAGAGCTAAAACTCGGCACGAGAAAAATATGTTCCGCTATTTCTTTTCGACCGATCGGGCTATCGGACGTGCGACGCCTGCACTGCCACCACTGTCGTCTCTAGTAAAGTCCCCACGGTGTGTTTCTGCGTAATTTTCTTGTTCTATAAGATCAAGGGAGTACGTTAGTCTCAGAATGTTTAAAATGCATTGTCAGATTTGGGGTTCAAACCCACGCCCCTTACAGTAAGCAGAGCTTAAATCTGGCGCCTTACACAGCTTGGCGAATCTGACGTACGACACAACCGCTCCAATGACTTCCATCTTTATCAAGATCTCAGCAACCTCACTCCGAAATCTGTTTCTTTTTTCGGTAGGATGGAGTTATGTCAGTTTAAGAGTATGTAAGACGCTATGTCAGATGTGGCATAGGAAACGCACCCTCCCTCTCTGGAACCAATGTGGCGCGTTTGCTTCCGTCGTTTCCAGTTTCAACTGTAAGTAGCAAAACACTATTTAGTAATAGGAACACTTTCACATTGATGCAAAGGAAACTAGATATTAACGAACGGCGAATAAGACCGTTTCCTAGCAACAGCCACGCTGTGCATTACGCACTCGTGTGAAGCCAATGAAATACTTCATGTGAGGCTCTAACTGTCGACCTTCGCTTTACAATACTTAGGCACTCTTCTGGTGGTACCGACGCATACATACTGAAACGTCTTTGGATCGTCAGTGAGTACTTCATATTAGAAATCTCGTGTTCACGCTGATGTGCATCGAAGGGCCGATTTATCAGAGAAACTCAGTTCTGCGCCTAGCTACAGTATGTCACCCTAGCAACACCAGGAATCAGGTTCAGCGGTGCTCGCCTTGCACTCGGCGTTTGGCGAATACAGAGCTATCGACTTCGGCATCTGGCGCCAGGAGGGAAGGCGACACATAACGGCGCAAGCATCGCGTAGCAGAAGGCGGTGGTGGTATGTCGGTCAGAATGGTTGCTTCCCAAGTAGCTGCTCCGGATTCGAAACCCGAACATCGCACTGAAAATGTCTCCTTTACTCAGGAAGGTGTTTTCAACCATACGAATGCTTTCCCTTCGCGCCTCATAGGCTACTGCGTATTACGATTCACAGCATCTTGTGTCCCCATGTGTCGACTTGTCTCGACTTTGCTCGGCTGACGCGAAAGCTGACGCTCGAAAATGGGGGTATATGTAGACGACATTCGCTAGAAACGACTGGGAGAGGAGACATCGCCAAACACACAACGGACCCTTTCATTTGACTGTGGCCGCATGTCCGTGCCTTTGCGTACCGAGAACTAGAGGGGGTCAGCGTGCTGGACCGTACCATTACTGCAACCTGCACCAAAAAGTAAGGAAAAAGGCAAAACCTTAAGTAACCAACAGCACTAGGACTTCCTTGTTCCTCACCCACCCGACTACTAACGACACCCAACGCTGCCTAATTTCGGTGATCGGACATGAGCCAGCGTCGTTGTCACGGCATACAAGTTGGCGAGAATGTTGCCCGACGTGCGGATGTCTTAGTCCGTGTACAGATCACTTGGGACTTGCCTGGTAGTCTTTCGCGTTGACTTTTAGGGTAACCACAACACAGCGACCATGGAAACGTCGGTGAGAAGAGCTAAAACTCGGCACGAGAAAAATATGTTCCGCTATTTCTTTTCGACCGATCGGGCTATCGGACGTGCGACGCCTGCAGTGCCACAACTGTCGTCTCTAGTAAAGTCCCCACGGTGTGTTTCTGCGTAATTTTCTTGTTCTATAAGATCAAGGGAGTACGTTAGTCTCAGAATGTTTAAAATGCATTGTCAGATGTGGGGTTCAAACCCACGCCCCTTACAGTAAGCAGAGCTTAAATCTGGCGCCTTACACAGCTTGCCGAATCTGACGTACGACACAACCGCTACAGTGACTTCCATCTTTATCAAGATCTCAGCAACCTCACTCCGAAATCTGTTTCTTTTTTCGGTAGGATGGAGTTATGTCAGTTGAAGAGTATGTAAGACGCTATGTCAGATGTGGCATAGGAAACGCACCCTCCCTCTCTGGAACCAATGTGGCGCGTTTGCTTCCGTCGTTTCCAGTTTCAACTGTAAGTAGCAAAACACTATTTAGTAATAGGAACACTTTCACATTGATGCAAAGGAAACTAGATATTAACGAACGGCGAATAAGACCGTTTCCTAGCAACAGCCACGCTGTGCATTACGCACTCGTGTGAAGCCAATGAAATACTTCATGTGAGGCTCTAACTGTCGACCTTCGCTTTACAATACTTAGGCACTCTTCTGGTGGTACCGACGCATACATACTGAAACGTCTTTGGATCGTCAGTGAGTACTTCATATTAGAAATCTCGTGTTCACGCTGATGTGCATCGAAGGGCCGATTTATCAGAGAAACTCAGTTCTGCGCCTAGCTACAGTATGTCACCCTAGCAACACCAGGAATCAGGTTCAGCGGTGCTCGCCTTGCACTCGGCGTTTGGCGAATACAGAGCTATCGACTTCGGCATCTGGCGCCAGGAGGGAAGGCGACACATAACGGCGCAAGCATCGCGTAGCAGAAGGCGGTGGTGGTATGTCGGTCAGAATGGTTGCTTCCCAAGTAGCTGCTCCGGATTCGAAACCCGAACATCGCACTGAAAATGTCTCCTTTACTCAGGAAGGTGTTTTCAACCATACGAATGCTTTCCCTTCGCGCCTCATAGGCTACTGCGTATTACGATTCACAGCATCTTGTGTCCCCATGTGTCGACTTGTCTCGACTTTGCTCGGCTGACGCGAAAGCTGACGCTCGAAAATGGGGGTATATGTAGACGACATTCGCTAGAAACGACTGGGAGAGGAGACATCGCCAAACACACAACGGACCCTTTCATTTGACTGTGGCCGCATGTCCGTGCCTTTGCGTACCGAGAACTAGAGGGGGTCAGCGTGCTGGACCGTACCATTACTGCAACCTGCACCAAAAAGTAAGGGAAAAGGCAAAACCTTAAGTAACCAACAGCACTAGGACTTCCTTGTTCCTCACCCACCCGAGTACTAACGACACCCAACGCTGCCTAATTTCGGTGATCGGACATGAGCCAGCGTCGTTGTCACGGCATACAAGTTGGCGAGAATGTTGCCCGACGTGCGGATGTCTTAGTCCGTGTACAGATCACTTGGGACTTGCCTGGTAGTCTTTCGCGTTGACTTTTAGGGTAACCACAACACAGCGACCATGGAAACGTCGGTGAGAAGAGCTAAAACTCGGCACGAGAAAAATATGTTCCGCTATTTCTTTTCGACCGATCGGGCTATCGGACGTGCGACGCCTGCAGTGCCACAACTGTCGTCTCTAGTAAAGTCCCCACGGTGTGTTTCTGCGTAATTTTCTTGTTCTATAAGATCAAGGGAGTACGTTAGTCTCAGAATGTTTAAAATGCATTGTCAGATGTGGGGTTCAAACCCACGCCCCTTACAGTAAGCAGAGCTTAAATCTGGCGCCTTACACAGCTTGCCGAATCTGACGTACGACACAACCGCTACAGTGACTTCCATCTTTATCAAGATCTCAGCAACCTCACTCCGAAATCTGTTTCTTTTTTCGGTAGGATGGAGTTATGTCAGTTGAAGAGTATGTAAGACGCTATGTCAGATGTGGCATAGGAAACGCACCCTCCCTCTCTGGAACCAATGTGGCGCGTTTGCTTCCGTCGTTTCCAGTTTCAACTGTAAGTAGCAAAACACTATTTAGTAATAGGAACACTTTCACATTGATGCAAAGGAAACTAGATATTAACGAACGGCGAATAAGACCGTTTCCTAGCAACAGCCACGCTGTGCATTACGCACTCGTGTGAAGCCAATGAAATACTTCATGTGAGGCTCTAACTGTCGACCTTCGCTTTACAATACTTAGGCACTCTTCTGGTGGTACCGACGCATACATACTGAAACGTCTTTGGATCGTCAGTGAGTACTTCATATTAGAAATTTCGTGTTCGCGCTGATGTGCATCGAAGAGCCGATTTATCAGAAAAACTCAGTTCTGCGCCTAGCTACAGTATGTCGCCCTAGCAACACCAGGAAACGGGTTCAGCGGTGCTCGCCTTGCAATCGGCGTTTGGCGATTACAGAGCTATCGACTTCGGGATCTGGCGCCAGGATGGAAGGCGACACATAACGGCGCAAGCATCGCGTAGCAGAAGGCGGTGGTGGTATGTCGGTCAGAATGGTTGCTTCCCAAGTAGATGCTCCGGATTCGAAACCCGAACATCGCACTGAAAATGTCTCCTTTACTCAGGAAGGTGTTTTCAACCCTACGAATGCTTTCCCTTCGCGCCTCATAGGCTAGTGCGTATTACGATTCACAGCATCTTGTGTCCCCATGTGTCGACTTGTCTCGACTTTGCTCGGCTGACGCGAAAGCTGACGCTCGAAAATGGGGGTATATGTAGACGACATTCGCTAGAAACGACTGGGAGAGGAGACATCGCCAAACACACAACGGACCCTTTCTTTTGACTGTGGCCGCATGTCCGTGCCTTTGCGTACCGAGAACTAGAGGGGGGTCAGCGTGCTGGACCGTACCATTACCGCACAGCTGCACCAAAAACTAAGGAAAAAGGCAAAACCTCAAGTAACCTACAGCACTAGGACTTCCTCGTTCCTCACCCACCCGAGTACTAACGACGCCCAACGCTGCCTAATTTCGGTGATCGGACATGAGCCAGCGTCGTTGTCACGGCATACAAGTTGGCGAGAATGTTGCCCGACGTGCGGATGTCTTAGTCCGTGTACAGATCACTTGGGACTTGCCTGGTAGTCTTTCTCGTTGCCCTTTTGGGAAGCCACAACACAACGACCTACGGAATCGTCCGTGAGAATAGCTAAAACTCGGCACGAGCAAAATATGTTCCGCTATTTCTTTTCGACCGATCGGGCTATCGGACGTGCGACGCCTGCACTGCCACCACTGTCGTCTCTAGTAAAGTCCCCACGGTGTGTTTCTGCGTAATTTTCTTGTTCTATAAGATCAAGGGAGTACGTTAGTCTCAGAATGTTTAAAATGCATTGTCAGATGTGGGGTTCAAACCCACGCCCCTTACAGTAAGCAGAGCTTAAATCTGGCGACATACACAGCTTGGCGAATCTGACGTACGACAAGCCGCTCCAGTGACTTCCTTCTTTATCAAGATCGCAGCAACCTCACTCCTAAATCTGTTTCTTTTTTCGGTAGGATGGAGTTATGTCAGTTTAAGAGTATGTAAGACGCTATGTCAGATGTGGCATAGGAAACGCACCCTCCCTCTCTGGAACCAATGTGGCGCGTTTGCTTCCGTCGTTTCCAGTTTCAACTGTAAGTACCAAAACACTATTTAGTAATAGGAACACTTTCACATTGATGCAAAGGAAACTAGATACTAACGAACGGGGAATAAGACCATTTCCTAGGAACAGCCACGCTGTGCATTACGCACTCATGTGAAGCCAATGAAATACTTCATGTGAGGCTCTAACTGTCGACCTTCGCTTTACAATACTTAGGCACTCTTCTGGTGGTACCGACGCATACATACTGAAACGTCTTTGGATCGTCAATGAGTACTTCATATTAGAAATTTCGTGTTCGCGCTGATGTGCATCGAAGGGCCGATTTATCAGAGAAACACAGTTCTGCGCCTAGCTACACTATGTCGCCCTAGCAACACCAGGAAACGGGGTAAGCGGTGCTCGCCTTGCACTCGGCGTTTGGCGAATACAGAGCTATTGACTTCGGCATCTGGCGCCAGGAGGGAAGGAGTCACATAATGGGGCAAGCATCGCGTCAGAGTGGTTGCTTCCCAAGTAGCTGCTCCGGATTCGAAACCCGAACATCGCACTGAAAATGTCTCCTTTACTCAGGAAGGTGTTTTCAACCATACGAATGCTTTCCCTTCGCGCCTCATAGGCTAGTGCGTATTACGATTCACAGCATCTTGTGTCCCCATGTGTCGACTTGTCTCGACTTTGCTCGGCTGACGCGAAAGCTGACGCTCGAAAATGGGGGTATATGTAGACGACATTCGCTAGAAACGACTGGGAGAGGAGACATCGCCAAACGCACAACGGACCCTTTCATTTGACTGTGGCCGCATGTCCGTGCCTTTGCGTACCGAGAACTAGAGGGGGTCAGCGTGCTGGACCGTACCATTACTGCAAGCTGCACCAAAAACTAAGGAAAAAGGCAAAACCTTAAGTAACCAACAGCACTAGGACTTCCTTGTTCCTCACCCATCCGAGTACTAACGACACCCAACGCTGCCTAATTTCGGTGATCGGACATGAGCCAGCGTCGTTGTCACGGCATACAAGTTGGCGAGAATGTTGCCCGATGTGCGGATGTCTTAGTCCGTGTACAGATCACTTGGGACTTGCCTGGTAGTCTTTCGCGTTGTCTTTTAGGGTAACCACAACACAGCGACCACGGAAACGTCGGTGAGAAGAGCTAAAACTCGGCACGAGAAAAATATGTTCCGCTATTTCTTTTTGATCGATCGGGCTATCGGGCTTGCGACGCCTGCACTGCCACCACTGTCGTCTCTAGTAAAGTCCCCACGGTGTGTTTCTGCGTAATTTTCTTGTTCTATAAGATCAAGGGAGTACGTTAGTCTCAGAATGTTTAAAATGCATTGTCAGATGTGGGGTTCAAACCCACGCCCCTTACAGTAAGCAGAGCTTAAATCTGGCGCCTTAGACAGCTTGGCGAATCTGACGTACGACACAACCGCTCCAGTGACTTCCATCTTTATCAAGATCTCAGCAACCTCACTCCGAAATCTGTTTCTTTTTTCGGTAGGATGGAGTTATGTCAGTTTAAGAGTATGTAAGACGCTATGTCAGATGTGGCATAGGAAACGCACCCTCCCTCTCTGGAACCAATGTGGCGCGTTTGCTTCCGTCGTTTCCAGTTTCAAATGTAAGTAGCAAAACACTATTTAGTAATAGGAACACTTTCACATTGATGCAAAGGAAACTAGATATTAACGAACGGCGAATAAGACCGTTTCCTAGCAACAGCCACGCTGTGCATTACGCACTCGTGTGAAGCCAATGAAATACTTCATGTGAGGCTCTAACTGTCGACCTTCGCTTTACAATACTTAGGCCCTCTTCTGGTGGTACCGACGCATACATACTGAAACGTCTTTGGATCGTCAGTGAGTACTTCATATTAGAAGTTTCGTGTTCGCGCTGATGTGCATCGAAGAGCCGATTTATCAGAGAAACTCAGTTTTGCGCCTAGCTACAGTATGTCACCCTAGCAACACCAGGAAACGGGTTCAGCGGTGCTCGCCTTGCACTCGGCGTTTTTCGAATACAGAGCTATCGACTTCGGCATCTGGCGCCAGGATGGAAGGCGACACATAACGGCGCAAGCATCGCGTAGCAGAAGGCGGTGGTGGTATGTCGGTCAGAATGGTTGCTTCCCAAGTAGCTGCTCCGGATTCGAAACCCGAACATCGCACTGAAAATGTCTCCTTTACTCAGGAAGGTGTTTTCAACCATACGAATGCTTTCCCTTCGCGCCTCATAGGCTAGTGCGTATTACGATTCACAGCATCTTGTGTCCCCATGTGTCGACTTGTCTCGACTTTGCTCGGCTGACGCGAAAGCTGACGCTCGAAAATGGGGATACATGGAGACGACATTCGCTAGAAACGACTGGGAGAGGAGACATCGCCAAACACACAACGGACCCTTTCATTTGACTGTGGCCGCATGTCCGTGCCTTTGCGTACCGAGAACTAGAGGGGGGTCAGCGTGCTGGACCGTACCATTACTGCAAGCTGCACCAAAAACTAAGGAAAAAGGCAAAACCTCTAGTAACCTACAGCACTAGGACTTCCTTGTTCCTCACCCACCCGAGTACTAACGACGCCCAACGCTGCCTATTTTCGGTGATCGGACATGAGCCAGCGTCGTTGTCACGGCATACAAGTTGGCGAGAATGTAGCCCGACGTGCGGATGTCTTAGCCCGTGTACAGATCACTTGGGACTTGCCTGGTAGTCTTTCTCGTTGCCCTTTTGGGAAGCCACAACACAACGACCTACGGAATCGTCCGTGAGAATAGCTAAAACTCGGCACGAGCAAAATATGTTCCGGTATTTCTTTTCGACCGATCGGGCTATCGGACGTGCGACGCCTGCACTGCCACCACTGTCGTCTCTAGTAAAGTCCCCACGGTGTGTTTCTGCGTAATTTTCTTGTTCTATAAGATCAAGGGAGTACGTTAGTCTCAGAATGTTAAACATGCATTGTCAGATGTGGGGTTCAAACCCACGCCTCTTACAGTAACCAGAGCTTAAATCTGGCGCCTTACACAGCTTGGCGAATCTGACGTACGACACAACCTCTACAGTGACTTCCATCTTTATCAAGACCTCAGGAACCTCACTCCGAAATCTGTTTCTTTTTTCGGTAGGATGAATTTCTGTCAGTTTAAGAGTATGTAAGACGCTATGTCAGATGTGGCGTAGGAGACGCACCCTCCCTTTCTGGAATCAATGTGCCGCGTTTGCTTCCGATGCTTCCAGTTTCAACTGTAAGTAGCAAAACACTATTTAGTAATAGGAACACTTTCACACTGATGCAAAGGAAACTAGATATTAACGAACGGCGAATAAGACCGTTTCCTAGCAACAGCCACGCTGTGCATTACTCGCTCGTGTGAAGCCAAAGAAATACTTCATGTGAGGCTTTAACTGTAGACCTTCGCTTTACAATACTTAGGCACTCTTCTGGTGGTACCGACGCATACATACTGAAACGTCTTTGGATCGTCAGTGAGTACTTCATATTAGAAATTTCGTGTTCACGCTGACGTGCATCGAAGGGCCGATTTATCAGAGAAACTCAGTTCTGCGCCTAGCTACAGTATGTCGCCCTAGCAACACCAGGAAACGGGTTCAGCGGTGCTCGCCTTGCACTCGGCGTTTGGCGAATACAGACCTATCGACTTCGGCATCTGGCGCCAGGAGGGAAGGCGACACATAACGGCGCAAGCATCGCGTAGCAGAAGACGGTGGTGGTATGTCGGTCAGAATGGTTGCTTCCCAAGTAGCTGCTCCGGATTCGAAACCCGAACATTGCACTGAAAATGTCTCCTTTACTCAGGAAGGTGTTTTCAACCATATGAATGCTTTCCCTTCGCGCCTCATAGGCTAGTGCGTATTACGATTCACAGCTACTTGTGTCCCCATGTGTCGACTTGTCTCGCCTTTGCTCAGCTGACACGAAAGCTGACGCTCGAAAATGGGGGTATATGTAAACGACATTCGCTAGAAACGACTGGGAGAGGAGACATCGCCAAACACACAACGGAACCTTTCATTTGACTGTGGCCGCATGTCCGTGCCTTTGCGTACCGAGAACTAGAGGGGGGTCAGCGTGCTGGACCGTACCATTACTGCATGCTGCACCAAAAACTAAGGAAAAAGGCAATTCCTTAAGTAACCAACAGCACTAGGACTTCCTTGTTCCTCACCCACCCGAGTACTAACGACGCCCAACGCTGCCTAATTTCGGTGATCGGACATGAGCCAGCGTCGTTGTCATGGCATACAAGTTGGCGAGAATGTTGCCCGACGTGCGGATGTCTTAGTCCGTGTACAGATCACTTGGGACTTGCCTGGTAGTCTTTCGCGTTACCTTTTAGGGTAACCACGACACAGCGACCACGGAAACGTCCGTGATAAGAGCTAAAACTCGGCACGAGAAAAATATGATCCGCTTTTTCTTTTCGACCAAACGGGCTACGGGCTATCGGGCTTGCGACGCCTGCACTGCCACCACTGTCGTCTCTAGTAAAGTCCCCACGGTGGGTTTCTGCGTAATTTTCTTGTTCTATAAGATCAAGGGAGTACGTTAGTCTCAGAATGGTTAAAATGCATTGTCAGAAGTGGGGTTCAAACCCACGCCCCTTACAGTAAGCAGAGCTTAAATCTGGCGCCTTACACAGCTTGGCGAATCTGACGTACGACACAACCTCTCCACTGACTTCCATCTTTATCAAGATCTCAGGAACTTCACTCCGAAATCTGTTTCTTTTTTCGGTAGGATGAATTTATGTCAGTTTAAGAGTATGTAAGACGCTATGTCAGATGTGGCGTAGGAAACGCCCCCTCCTTTTCTGGAATCAATGTGCCGCGTTTGCCTCCGTTGCTTCCAGTTTCAACTGTAAGTAGCAAAACACTATTTAGTAATAGGAACACTATCACATTGATGCAAAGGATACTAGATATTAACGAACGGCAAATAAGACCGTTTCCTAGCAACTGCCACGCTGTGCATTACTCACTCGTGTGAAGCCAAAGAAATACTTCATGTGAGGCTCTAACTGTCGACCTTCGCTTTACAATACTTAGGCCCTCTTCTGGTGGTACCGACGCATACATACTGAAACGTCTTTGGATCGTCAGTGAGTACTTCATATTAGAAATTTCGTGTTCGCGCTGATGTGCATTGAAGGGCCGATTTATCAGAGAAACTCAGTTCTGCGCCTAGCTACAGTATGTCGCCCTAGCAACACCAGGAAACGGGTTCAGCGGTGCTCGCCTCGCACTCGGCGTTTGGCGAATAAAGAGCTATCGACTTCGGCATCTGGCGCCAGGAGGGAAGGCGACACATAACGGCGCAAGCATCGCGTAGCAGAAGGCGGTGGTGGTATGTCGGTCAGAATGGTTGCTTCCCAAGTAGCTGCTCCGGATTCGAAATCCGAACATCGCACTGAAAATGTCTCCTTTACTCAGGAAGGTGTTTTCAACCATACGAATGCTATCCCTTCGCGCATCATAGGCTAGTGCGTGTTACGATTCCCAGCATCTTGTGTCCCCATGTGTCGACTTGTCTCGACTTTGCTCGGCTGACGCGAAAGCTGACGCTCGAAAAAGGGGGTATATGTAGCCGACATTCGCTAGAAACGACTGGGAGAGGAGACATCGCCAAACACACAACGGACCCTTTCATTTGACTGTGGCCGCATGTCCGTGCCTTTGCGTACCGAGAACTAGAGGGGGGTCAGCGTGGTGGACCGTACCATTACTGCAAGCTGCACCAAAAACTAAGGAAAAAGGCAAAACCTTAAGTAACCAACAGCACTAGGACTTCCTTGTTCCTCACCCACCCGAGTACTAACGACGCCCAACGCTGCCTAATTTCGGTGATCGGACATGAGCCAGCGTCGTTGTCACGGCATACAAGTTGGCGAGAAGGTTGCCCGACGTGCGGATGTCTTAGTCCGTGTACAGATCACTTGGGACTTGCCTGGTAGTCTTTCGCGTTGCCTTTTAGGGTAACCACAACACAGCGACCACGGAAACGTCCGTGAGAAGAGCTAAAACTCGGCACGAGAAAAATATGTTCCGCTGTTTTTTTTCGACCGATCGGGCTATCGGGCTTGCTACGCCTGCACTGCCACCACTGTCGTCTCTAGTAAAGTCCCCACGGTGTGTTTCTGCGTAATTTTCTTGTTCTATAAGATCAAGGGAGTACGTTAGTCTCAGAATGTTTAACATGCATTGTCAGATGTGGGGTTCAAACCCACGCCTCTTACAGTAACCAGAGCTTAAATCTGGCGCCTTACACAGCTTGGCGAATCTGACGTACGACACAACCTCTCCAGTGACTTCCATCATTATCAAGACCTCTGGAACCTCACTCCGAAATCTGTTTCTTTTTTCGGTAGGATGAATTTCTGTCAGTTTAAGAGTATGTAAGACGCTATGTCAGATGTGGCGTAGGAGACGCCCCCTCCCTTTCTGGAATCAATGTGGCACGTTGGCTTCCGTCGCTTCCAGTTTCAACTGTAAGTAGCAAAACACTATTTAGTAATAGGAACACTTTCACATTGATGCAAAGGAAACTAGATATTAACGAACGGCGAATAAGTCCGTTTCCTAGCAACAGCCACGCTGTGCACTACGCACTCGTGTGAAGCCAATGAAATACTTCATGTGAGGCTCTAACTGTCGACCTTCGCTTAACAATACTTAGGCACTCTTCTGGTGGTACCGACGCATGCATACTGAAACGTCTTTGGATCGTCAGTGAGTACCTCATATTAGAAATTTCGTGTTCCCTCTGATGTGCATCGAAGGGCCGATTTATCAGAGAAACTCAGTTCTGCGCCTAGCTACAGAATGTCGCCCTAGCAACACCAGGAAACGGGTTCAGCGGTGCTCGCCTTGCACTCGGCGTTTGGCGATTACAGAGCTATCGACTTCGGCATCTGGCGCCAGGAGGGAAGGCGACACATAACGGTGCAAGCATCGCGTAGCAGAAGGCGGTGGTGGTATGTCGGTCAGAATGGTTGCTTCCCAAGTAGCTGCTCCGGATTCGAAATCCGAACATCGCACTGAAAATGTCTCCTTTACTCAGGAAGGTGTTTTCAACCATACGAATGCTATCCCTTCGCGCATCATAGGCTAGTGCGTGTTACGATTCCCAGCATCTTGTGTCCCCATGTGTCGACTTGTCGCGACTTTGCTCGGCTGACGCGAAAGCTGACGCTCGAAAATGGGGGTATATGTAGACGACATTCGCTAGAAACGACTGGGAGAGGAGACATCGCCAAACACACAACGGACCCTTTCATTTGACTGTGGCCGCATGTCCGTGCCTTTGCGTACCGAGAACTAGAGGGGGGTCAGCGTGCTGGACCGTACCATTACTGCAAGCTGCACCAAAAACTAAGGAAAAAGGCAAAACCTTAAGTAACCAACAGCACTAGGACTTCCTTGTTCCTCACCCACCCGAGTACTAACGACGCCCAACGCTGCCTAATTTCGGTGATCGGACATGAGCCAGCGTCGTTGTCACGGCATACAAGTTGGCGAGAAGGTTGCCCGACGTGCGGATGTCTTAGTCCGTGTACAGATCACTTGGGACTTGCCTGGTAGTCTTTCGCGTTGCCTTTTAGGGTAACCACAACACAGCGACCACGGAAACGTCCGTGAGAAGAGCTAAAACTCGGCACGAGAAAAATATGTTCCGCTGTTTTTTTTCGACCGATCGGGCTATCGGGCTTGCTACGCCTGCACTGCCACCACTGTCGTCTCTAGTAAAGTCCCCACGGTGTGTTTCTCCGTAATTTTCTTGTTCTATACGATCAAGGGAGTACGTTAGTCTCAGAATGTTTAACATGCATTGTCAGATGTGGGGTTCAAACCCACGCCTCTTACAGTAACCAGAGCTTAAATCTGGCGCCTTACACAGCTTGGCGAATCTGACGTACGACACAACCTCTCCAGTGACTTCCATCATTATCAAGACCTCAGGAACCTCACTCCGAAATCTGTTTCTTTTTTCTGTAGGATGAATTTCTGTCAGTTTAAGAGTATGTAAGACGCTATGTCAGATGTGGCGTAGGAAACGCCCCCTCCCTTTCTGGAATCAATGTGGCACGTTGGCTTCCGTCGCTTCCAGTTTCAACTGTAAGTAGCAAAACACTATTTAGTAATAGGAACACTTTCACATTGATGCAAAGGAAACTGGATATTAACGAACGGCGAATAAGACAGTTTCCTAGCAACAGCAACGCTGTGCATTACGCACACATGTGAAGCCAATGAAATACTTCATGTGAGGCTCTAACTGTCGACCTTCGCTTTACAATACTTAGGCACTCTTCTGGTGGTACCGACGCATACATACTGAAACGTCTTTGGATCGTCAATGAGTACTTCATATTAGAAATGTCGTGTTCATGCTGATGTGCATCGAAGGGCCGATTTATCAGAGAAACTCAGTTCTGCGCCTAGCAACAGTATGTCGCCCTAGTAACACCAGGAAACGGGTTCAGCGGTGCTCGCCTTGCACTCGGCGTTTGGCGAATACAGAGCTATCGACTTCGGCATCTGGCGCTAGGAGGGAAGGCGACACATAACAGCGCAAGCATCGCGTAGCAGAAGGCGGTGGTGGTATGTCGGTCAGAATGGTTGCTTCCCAAGTAGCTGCTCCGGATTCGAAACCGGAACATCGCACTGAAAATGTCTCCTTTACTCAGGATGGTGTTTTCGACCAAACGAATGCTTTCCCTTCTCGCCTCATAGGCTAGTGCATATTACGATTCACAGCATCTTGTGTCCCCATATGTCGACTTGTCTCGACTTTGCTCGGCTAACACGCGATCTAGTGTTCGAAAATGGGGGTATATGTAGACGACATTTGCTAGAAATGACTGGGAGAGGAGACATCGCCAAACACACAACGGACCCTTTCATTTGACTGTGGCCACATGTCCGTGCCTTTGCGTACCGAGAACTAGAGGGGGGTCAGCGTGCTGGACCGTACCATTACTGCAAGCTGCACCAAAAACTAAGGAAAAAGGCAAAACCTTAAGTAACCAACAGCGCTAGGACTTCCTTGTTCCTCACCCACCCGAGTACTAACGACGCCCAATGCTGCCTAATTTCGGTGATCGGACATGAGCCAGCGTCGTTGTCACGGCATACAAGTTGGCGAGAATGTTGCCCGACGTGCGGATATCTTAGTCCGTGTACAGATCACTTAGGACTTGCCTGGTAGTCTTTCGCGTTGCCTTTTAGGGTAACCACAACACAGCGACCACGGAAACGTCCGTGAGAACATCTAAAACTCGGCACGAGAAAAATATGTTCCGCTATATCTTTTCGACCGATCACGCTATGGGGCTTGCGACGCCTGCACTGCCACCACTGTCGTCTCTAGTAAAGTCCCCACGGTGTGTTTCAGCGTAATTTTCTTGTTCTATAATATCAAGGGAGTACGTTAGTCTCAGAATGTTTAACATGCATTGTCAGATGTGGGGTTCAAACCCACGCCCCTTACAGTAACCAGAGCTTAAATCTGGCGCCTTACACAGCTTGGCGAATCTGACGTACGACACAACCTCTCCAGTGACTTCCATCTTTATCAAGATCTCAGCAACCTCACTCAGAAATCTGTTTCTTTTTTTGGTAGGATGAATTTATGCCAGTTTAAGAGTATGTAAGACGCTATGTCAGATGTGGAGTAGGAAACGCCCCTCCCTTTCTGGAATCAATGTGGCGCGTTTGCTTCTGTTGCTTCCAGTTTCAACTGTAAGTAGCAAAACACTATTTAGTAATAGGAACACTTACACATTGATGCAAAGGAAACTAGATATTAACGAACGCCGAATAAGACCTTTTCCTACCAACAGCCACGCTGTGCATGACGCACTCGTGTGAGGCCAATGAAGTACTTCATGTGAGGCTCTACCTGTCGACCTTCGATTTACAATACTTAGGCACTCTTCTGGTGGTACCGACGCATACATACTGAAACGTCTTTGGATCGTCAGTGAGTACTTCATATTAGAAATTTCGTGTTCGCGCTGATGTGCATCGAAGGGCCGATTTATCAGAGAAACTCAGTTCTGCGCCTAGCTACAGTATGTCGCCCTAGCAACACCAGGAAACGGGTTCAGCGGTGCTCGCCTTGCATCCGGCGTTTGGCGAATACAGAGCTATCGACGTCGGCATCTGGCGCCAGGAGGGAAGGCGACACATAACGGCGCAAGCATCGCATAGCAGAAGGCGGTGGTGGTATGTCGGTCAGAATGGTTGCTTCCCAAGTAGCTGCTCCAGATTCGAAACCCGAACATCGCACTGAAAATGTCTCCTTTACTCAGGAAGGTGTTTTCAACCATACGAATGCTTTCCCTTCTCGCCTCATAGGCTAGTGCGTATTACGATTCACAGCATCTTGTGTCCCCATGTGTCGACTTGTCTCGACTTTGCTCGGCTGACGCGAAAGCTGACGCTCGAAAATGGGGGTATATGTAGACGACATTCGCTAGAAACGACTGGGAGAGGAGACATCGCCAAACACACAACGGACCCTTTCATTTGACTGTGGCCGCATGTCCGTGCCTTTGCGTACCGAGAACTAGAGGGGGGTCAGCGTGCTGGACTGTACCATTACTGCAAGCTGCACCAAAAACTAAGGAAAAAGGCAAAACCTTAAGTAACCAACAGCACTAGGACTTCCTTGTTCCTCACCCACCCGAGTACTAACGACGCCCAACGCTGCCTAATTTCGGTGATCGGACATGAGCCAGCGTCGTTGTCACGGCATACAAGTTGGCGAGAAGGTTGCCCGACGTGCGGATGTCTTAGTCCGTGTACAGATCACTTGGGACTTGCCTGGTAGTCTTTCGCGTTGCCTTTTAGGGTAACCACAACACAGCGACCACGGAAACGTCCGTGAGAAGAGCTAAAACTCGGCACGAGAAAAATATGTTCCGCTGTTTTTTTTCGACCGATCGGGCTATCGGGCTTGCTACGCCTGCACTGCCACCACTGTCGTCTCTAGTAAAGTCCCCACGGTGTGTTTCTGCGTAATTTTCTTGTTCTATAAGATCAAGGGAGTACGTTAGTCTCAGAATGTTTAACATGCATTGTCAGATGTGGGGTTCAAACCCACGCCTCTTACAGTAACCAGAGCTTAAATCTGGCGCCTTAGACAGCTTGGCGAATCTGACGTACGACACAACCTCTCCAGTGACTTCCATCATTATCAAGACCTCAGGAACCTCACTCCGAAATCTGCTTCTTTTTTCGGTAGGATGAATTTCTGTCAGTTTAAGAGTATGTAAGACGCTATGTCAGATGTGGCGTAGGAGACGCCCCCTCCCTTTCTGGAATCAATGTGGCACGTTGGCTTCCGTCGCTTCCAGTTTCAACTGTAAGTAGCAAAACGCTATTTAGTAATAGGAACACTTTCACATTGATGCAAAGGAAACTGGATATTAACGAACGGCGAATAAGACAGTTTCCTAGCAACAGCAACGCTGTGCATTACGCACACATGTGAAGCCAATGAAATACTTCATGTGAGGCTCTAACTGTCGACCTTCGCTTTACAATACTTAGGCACTATTCTGGTGGTACCGACGCATACATACTGAAACGTCTTTGGATCGTCAATGAGTACTTCATATTAGAAATGTCGTGTTCATGCTGATGTGCATCGAAGGGCCGATTTATCAGAGAAACTCAGTTCTGCGCCTAGCAACAGTATGTCGCCCTAGTAACACCAGGAAACGGGTTCAGCGGTGCTCGCCTTGCACTCGGCGTTTGGCGAATACAGAGCTATCGACTTCGGCATCTGGCGCTAGGAGGGAAGGCGACACATAACAGCGCAAGCATCGCGTAGCAGAAGGCGGTGGTGGTATGTCGGTCAGAATGGTTGCTTCCCAAGTAGCTGCTCCGGATTCGAAACCGGAACATCGCACTGAAAATGTCTCCTTTACTCAGGATGGTGTTTTCGACCAAACGAATGCTTTCCCTTCTCGCCTCATAGGCTAGTGCGTATTACGATTCACAGCATCTTGTGTCCCCATGTGTCGACTTGTCTCGACTTTGCTCGGCTGATGCGAAAGCTGACGCTCGAAAATGGGGGTATATGTAGACGACATTCGCTAGAAACGACTGGGAGAGGAGACATCGCCAAACACACAACGGACCCTTTCATTTGACTGTGGCCGCATGTCCGTGCCTTTGCGTACCGAGAACTAGAGGGGGGTCAGCGTGCTGGACCGTACCATTACTGCAAGCTGCACCAAAAACTAAGGATACAGGCAAAACCTTAAGTAACCAACAGCACTAGGACTTCCTTGTTCCTCACCCACCCGAGTACTAACGACGCCCAACGCTGCCTAATTTCGGTGATCGGACATGAGCCAGCGCCGTTGTCACGGCATACAAGTTGGCGAGAATGTTACCCTAGATGCGGATGTCTTAGTCCGTGTACAGATCACTTGTGACTTGCCTGGTAGTCTTTCGCGTTGCCTTTTAGGGTAACCACAACACAGCGACCACGGAACCGTCCGGGAGAAGAGCTAAAACTCGGCACGAGAAAAATATGTTCTGCTATTTCTTTTCGACCGATCGGGCTATCGGGCTTGCGTCGCCTGCACTGCCACCAGTGTCGTCTCTAGTAAAGTCCCCACGGAGTGTTTCTGCGTAATTTTCTTGTTCTATAAGATCAAGGGAGTACGTTAGTCTCATAATGTTTAACATGCATTGTCAGATGTGGGGTTCAAACCCACGCCCATTACAGTGACCAGAGCTTAAATCTGGCGCCTTACACAACTTGGCGAACCTGACACTCGACACAACCTCTCCAGTGACTTCCATCTTTATCAAGATCTCAGGAACCTCACTCTGAAATCTGTTTCTTTTTTCGGTAGGATGAATTTCTGTCAGTTTAAGAGTATGTAAGACGCTATGTCAGATGTGGCGTAGGAGACGCCCCCTCCCTTTCTGGAATCAATGTGGCGCGTTTGCTTCCGGCGCTTCCAGTTTCAACTGTAAGTACCAAAACACTATTTAGTAATAGGAACACTTTCACATTGATGCAAAAGAAACTAGATATTAACGAACGGCGAATATGACCATTTCCTAGGAACAGCCACGCTGTGCATTACGCACTCATGTGAAGCCAATGAAATACTTCATGTGAGGCTCTAACTGTCGACCTTCGCTTTACAATACTTAGGCACTCTTCTGGTGGTACCGACGCATACATACTGAAACGTCTTTGGATCGTCAATGAGTACTTCATATTAGAAATTTCGTGTTCGCGCTGATGTGCATCGAAGGGCCGATTTATCAGAGAAACTCTGTTCTGCGCCTAGCTACAGTATGTCGCCCTAGCAACACCAGGAAACGGGTTCAGCGGAACTCGCCTTGCACTCGGCGTTTGGCGAATACAGAGCTATCGACTTCGGCATCTGGCGCCAGGAGGGAAGGCGTCACATAACGGCGCAAGCATCGCGTCAGAGTGGTTGCTTCCCAAGTAGCTGCTCCGGATTCGAAACCCAAACATCGCACTGAAAATGTCTCCTTTACTCAGGAAGGTGTTTTCAACCATACGAATGCTTTCCCTTCGCGCCTCATAGGCTAGTGCGTTTAAGATTACAGCATCTTGTGTCCCCATGTGTCGACTTGTCTCGACTTTGCTCGGCTGATGCGAAAGCTGACGCTCGAAAATGGGGGTATATGTAGACGACATTCGCTAGAAACGACTGGGAGAGGAGACATCGCCAAACACACAACGGACCCTTTCATTTGACTGTGGCCGCATGTCCATGCCTTTTCGTACCGAGAATTAGAGGGGGGTCAGCGTGCTGGACCATACCAATACTGCAAGCTGCACCAAAAACTAAGGAAAAAGGCAAAACCTTAAGTAACCAACAGCACTAGGACTTCCTTGTTCCTCACCCACCCGAGTATTAACGACGCCCAACGCTGCCTAATTTTGGTGATCGGACATGAGCCAGCGTCGTTGTCACGGCATACAAGTTGGCGAGAATGTTGCCCGACGTGCGGATGTCTTAGTCCGTGTACAGATCACTTGGGACTTGCCTGGTAGTCTTTCGCGTTGCCTTTTAGGGTAACCACAACACAGTGACCACGGAAACGTCCGTGAGGAGAGCTAAAACTCGGCACGAGAAAAATATGTTCCGCTATTTCTTTTCGATCGATCGGGATATCGGGCTTGCGCAGCCTGCGCTGCCACCACTGTCGCCTCTAGTAAAGTTCCCACGGTGTGTTTCTGCGTAATTTTCTTGTTCTATAAGATCAAGGGAGTACGTTAGTCTCAGAATGTTTAAAATGCATTGTCAGATGTGGGGTTCAAACCCACGCCCCTTACAGTGACCAGAGCTTAAATCTGGCGCCTTACACAGTTGGCGAATCTGACGTTCGACACAACCTCTCCAGTGACTTCCATCTTTATCAAGATCTCAGGAACCTCACTCTAAAACCTGTTTCTTTTTTTGGTAGGATGAATTTATGTCAGTTTAAGAGTATGTAAGACGCTATGTCAGATGTGGCGTAGGAGACGACCCTCCCTTTCTGGAATCAATGTGGCGCGTTTGCTTCCGTCGCTTCCAGTTTCAACTGTAAGTAGCAAAACACTATTTAGTAATAGGAACACTTTCACATTGATGCAAAGGAAACTAGATATTAACGAACGGCGAATAAGACCGTTTCCTAGCAACAGCCACGCTGTGCATTACGCACTCGTGTGAAGCCAATGAAATACTTCATGTGAGGCTCTAACTGTCGACCTTCGCTTTACAATACTTAGGCACTCTTCTGGTGGTACCGACGCATACATACTGAACCGTCTTTGGATCGTCAATGAGTACTTCATATTAGAAATTTCGTGTTCGCGCTGATGTGCATCGAAGGGCCGATTTATTAGAGAAACTCAGTTCTGCGCCTAGCTACACTATGTCGCCCTAGCAACACCAGGAAACGGGTTCAGCGGTGCTCGCCTTGCACTCGGCGTTTGACGAATACAGAGCTATCGACTTCGGCATCTGGCGCCAGGAGGGAAGGCGACACATAACGGCGCAAGCATCGCGTAGCAGAAGGCGGTGGTGGTATGTCGGTCAGAATGGTTGCTTCCCAAGTAGCTGCTCCGGATTTGAAACCCGAACATCGCACTGAAAATGTCTCTTTTACTCAGGCAGGTGTTTTCAACCATACGAATGCTTTCCCTTCGCGCCTCATAGGCTAGTGCATATTACGATTCACAGCATCTTGTGTCCCCATGTGTCGACTTGTCTCGACTTTGCTCGGCTGACGCGAAAGCTGACGCTCGAAAATGGGGGTATATGTAGACGACATTCGCTAGAAGCGACTGGGAGAAGAGACATCGCCAAACACACAACGGAACCTTTCATTTGACTGTGGCCGCATGTCCGTGCCTTTGCGTACCGAGAACAAGAGTGGGGTCAGCGTGCTGGACCGTACCATTACTGCAAGCTGCACCAAAGACTAAGGAAAAAGGCAAAACCTTAAGTAACCAACAGCACTAGGACTTCCTTGTTCCTCACCCACCCGAGTACTAACGACGCCCAACGCTGCCTAATTTCGGTGATCGGACATGAGCCAGCGTCGTTGTCACGGCATACAAGTTGGCGAGAATGTTGCCCGACGTGCGGATGTCTTAGTCCGTGTACAGATCACTTGGGACTTGCCTGGTAGTCTTTCGCGTTGCCTTTTAGGGTAACCACAACACAGCGACCACGGAAACATCCGGGAGAAGAGCTAAAACTCGGCACGAGAAAAATATGTTCCGTTGTTTCTTTTCGACCGATCGGGCTATCGGGCTTGCGACGCCTGCACTGCAATCACTGTCGTCTCTAGTAAAGTCCCCACGGTGTGTTTCTGCGTAATTTTCTTGTTCTATAAGATCAAGGGAGTACGTTAGTCTCAGAATGTTTAACATGCATTGTCAGATGTGGGGTTCAAACCCACGCCCCTTACAGTAACCAGAGCTTAAATCTGGCGCGTTACACAGCTTTGCGAATCTGATATACGACGCAACCTCTCCAGTGACTTCCATCTTTATCAAGATCTCAGGAACCTCACTCCGAAATCTGTTTCTTTTTTCGGTAGGATGAATTTATGTCAGTTTAAGAGTATGTAAGACGCTATGTCTGATGTGGCGTAGGAAACGCCCCCTCCCTTTCTGGAATAAATGTGGCGCGTTTGCTTCCGTCGCTTCCAGTTTCAACTGAAAGTAGCAAAACACTATTTAGTAATAGGAACACTTTCACATTGATGCAAAAGGAAACTAGATATTAACGAACGGCGAATAAGACCGTTTCCTAGCAACAGCCACGCTGTGCATTACGCACTCGTGTGAAGCCAATGAAATACTTCATGTGAGGCTCTAACTGTCGACCTTCGCTTTACAATACTTAGGCACTCTTCTGGTGGTACCGACGCATACATACTGAAACGTCTTTGGATCGTCAGTGAGGACTTCAGATTAGAAATTTCGTGTTCCCGCTGATGTGCATCGAAGGGTTGATTTATCAGAATAACTCAGTTCTGCGCCTAGCTATAGTATGTCGCCCTAGCAACACCAGGAAACGGGTTCAACGGTGCTCGCCTTGCACTCGGCGTTTGCCGAATACAGAGCTATCGACTTCGGCATCTGGCGCCAGGAGGGAAGGCGTCACATAACGGCGCAAGCATCGCGTCAGAGTGGTTGCTTCCCAAGTAGCTGCTCCGGATTCGAAACCCGAACATCGCACTGAAAATGTCTCCTTTACTCAGGAAGGTGTTTTCAACCATATGAATGCTTTCCCTTCGCGCCTCATAGGCTAGTGCGTATTACGATTCACAGCATCTTGTGTTCCCATGTGTCGACTTGTCTGGACTTTGCTCGGCTGACGCGAAAGCTGACGCTCGAAAATGGGGGTATATGTAGACGACATTCGCTAGAAACGACTGGGAGAGGAGACATCGCCAAACAAACAACAGGCCCTTTCATTTGACTGTGGCCACATGTCTGTGCTTTGCTTACCGAGAAGTGGAGGGGGGGTCACCGTGCTGGACCGTACCATTACTGCAAGCTGCACCAAAAACTAAGAAAAGGGCAAAACCTTAAGTAACCAACAGCACTAGGACTTCCTTGTTCCTCACCCACCCGAGTACTAACGACGCCCAACGCTGCCTAATTTCGGTGATCGGACATGAGCCAGCGTCGTTGTCACGGCATACAAGTTGGCGAGAATGTTGCCCGACGTGTGGATGTCTTAGTCTGTGTACAGATCACTTGGGACTTGCCTGGTAGTCTTTCGCGTTGCCTTTTAGGGTAACCACAACACAGCCACCACGGAAACGTCCGTGAGAAGAGCTAAAACTCGGCACGAGAAAAATATGTTCTGCTATTTCTTTTCGACCGAACGGGCTATCGGGCTTGCGACGCCTGCACTGCCACAACTGTCGTCTCAAGTAAAGTCCCCACGGTGTGTTTCTCCGTAATTTTCTTGTTCTATAAGATCAAGAGAGTACGTTAGTCTCAGAATGATTAAAATGCATTGTCAGATGTGGGGTTCAAACCCACGCCCTTTACAGTAACCAGAGCTTAAATCTGGCGCCTTACACAGCTTGGCGAATCTGACGTACGACACAACCTCTCCAGTGACCTCCATCTTTGTCAAGATCTCAGGAACCTCACTCCGAAATCTGTTTCTATTTTCGGTAGGATGAATTTATGTCAGTTTAAGAGTATGTAAAACGCTATGTCAGATGTGGCGTAGGAAACGCCCCCTCCCTTTCTGGAATCAATGTGGCGCTTTTGCTTCCGTCGCTTCCAGTTTCAACTGTAAGTAGCAAAACACTATTTAGTAATAGGAACACTTTCACATTGATGCAATGAAACTAGATATTAACGAACGGCGAATAAGACTGTTTCTTAGTAACAGCCACGCTGTGCATTACGCACTCGTGTGAAGCCAATGAAATATTTCATGTGAGGCTCTACCTGTCGACCTTCGCTTTACAATACTTAGGCACTCTTCTGGTGGTACCGACGCATACATACTGAAACGTCTTTGGATCGTAAGTGAGTACTTCATATTAGAAATTTCGTGTTCGCGCTGATGTGCAACGAAGGGCCGATTTATCAGAGAAACTCAGTTCTGCGCCTAGCTACAGTATGTCGCCCTAGCAACACCAGGAAACGGGTTCAGCGGTGCTCGCCTTGCGCTCGGCGTTTGGCGAATACAGAGCTATCTACTTCGGCATCTGGCGCCAGGAGGGAAGGCGACACATAACGGCGCAAACATCGCGTAGCAGAGGGTGGTGGTGGTATGTCGGTCAAAATGGTTGCTTCCCAAGTAGCTGCTCCGGATTCGAAACCCGAACATCGCACTGAAAATGTCTCCTTTACTCAGGAAGGTGTTTTCAACCATATGAATGCTTTCCCTTCGCGCCTCATAGGCTAGTGCATATTACGATTCACAGCATCTTGTGTCCCCATGTGTCGACTTGTCTCGACTTTGCTCGGCTGACGCGAAAGCTGACGCTCGAAAATGGGGGTATATGTAGACGACATTCGCTAGAAGCGACTGGGAGAAGAGACATCGCCAAACACACAACGGACCCTTTCATTTGACTGTCGCCGCATGTCCATGCCTTTGCGTACCGAGAACTAGAGGGGGGGTCAGCGTGCTGGACCGTACCATTACTGCAAGCTGCACCAAAAACTAAGGAAAAAGGCAAAACCTTAAGTAACCAACAGCACTAGGACTTCCTTGTTCCTCACCCACCCGAGTACTAACGACGCCCAACGCTGCCTAATTTCGGTGATCGGACATGAGCCAGCGCCGTTGTCACGGCATACAAGTTGGCGAGAATGTTGCCCGACGTGCGGATGTCTTAGTCCGTGTACAGATCACTTGGGACTTACATGGTAGTCTTTCACGTTGCCTTTTAGGGTAACCACAACACAGCGACCACGGAAACGTCCGTGAGAAGAGCTAAAACTCGGCACGAGCATAATATGTTCCGCTATTTCTTTTCGACCGATCTGGCTATCGGTCTTGCGACGCCTGCACTGCCACCACTGTCGTCCTAGTAAAGTCCCCACGGTGTGTTGCCCGACGTGCGGATGTCTTAGTCCGTGTACAGATCACTTGGGACTTGCCTGGTAGTCTTTCGCGTTGCCTTTTAGGGTAACCAAAACACAGCGACCACGGAAACGTCCGTGAGAAGAGCTAAAACTCGGCACGAGAAAAATATGTTCCGCTATTTCTTTTCGACCGATCGGGCTATCGGGCTTGCGACGCCTGCACTGCCACCACTGTCGTCTCTATTAAAGTCCCCACGGTGTGTTGCCCGACGTGCGGATGTCTTAGTCCGTGTATAGATCACTTGGGACTTGCCTGGTAGTCTTCCGCTTTGCCTTTTAGTGTAACCACAACACAGCGACCACAGAAACGTCCGGGAGATGAGCTAAAACTCGACTCGAGAAAAATATGTTCCGCTATTTCTTTTCGACCGATCGGGCTATCGGGCTTGCGACGCCAGCACTGCCACCACTGTCGTCTCTAGTAAAGTCCCCACGGTGTCTTTCTGCGTAATTTTCTTGTTCTATAAGATCAAGGGGGTACGTTAGTCTCAGAATGTTTAAAATGCATTGTCAGATGTGAGGTTCAAACCCACGCCCCTTACAGTAACCAGAGCTTAAATCTGGCGCCTTACACAGCTTTGTGAATCTGACGTACGACGCAACCTCTCCAGTGACTTCCATCTTTATCAAGATCTCAGAAACCTCACTCCGAAATCTGTTTCTCTTTTTGGGTAGGATGAATTTATGTCAGTTTAAGAGTATGTACGACGCTATGTCAGATGTGGCGTAGGAAATGCCCCCTCCCTCTCTGGAACCAATGTGGTGCGTTTGCTTCCGTCGTTTCCAGTTTCAACTGTAAGTAGCAAAACACTATTTAGTAATAGGAACACTTTCACATTGATGCAAAGGAAACTAGATATTAACGAATGGCGAATAAGACCGTTTCCTAGCAACAGCCACACTGTGCATTACGCAGTCATGTGAAGCCAATGAAATACTTCATGTGAGGCTCTAACTGTCGACCTTCGCTTTACAATACTTAGGCACTCTTCTGGTGGTACCGACGCATACATACTGAAACGACTTTGGATCGTCAGTGAGTACTTCGTATTAGAAATTTCGTGTTCGAGCTGATGTGCATCGAAGGGCCGATTTATCAGAGAAACTCAGTTCTGCGCCTAGCTACAGTATGTCGCCCTAGCAACACCAGGAAACGGGTTCAGCGGTGCTCGCCTTGCACTCGGCGTTTGGCGAATACAGAGCTATCGACTTCGGCATCTGGCGCCAGGAGGGAAGGCGACACATAACGGCGCAAGCATCGCGAAGCAGATGGCGGTGGTGGTATGTCGGTCAGAATGGTTGCTTCCCAAGTAGCTGCTCCGGATTCGAAACCCTAACATCGAACTGAAAATGTCTCCTTTACTCACGAAGGTGTTTTCAACCATACAAATGCTTTCCCTTCGCGCCTCATAGGCTAGTGCGTATTACGATTCACAGCATCTTGTGTCCCCATGTGTCGACTTGTCTCGACTTTGCTCGGCTGACGAGAAAGCTGACGCTCGAAAATGGGGGTATATGTAGACGACATTCGCTAGAAACGACTGGGAGAGGAGACATTGCCAAACACACAACAGACCCTTTCATTTGACTGTGGCCGCATGTCCGTGCCTTTGTGTACCGAGAACGAGAGGCGGTTCAGCGTGATGGACCGTACCATTACTGCAAGCTGCACCCAAAGCTAAGGAAAAAGGCAAAACCTTAAGTAACCAACAGCACTAGGACTTCCTTGTACCTCACCCACCCGAGAACTAACGACGAACAACGCTGCCTAATTTCGGTGATCGGACATGAGCCAGCGTCGTTGTCACGGCATACAAGTTGGCGAAAATGTTGCCTGACGTGCGGATGTCTTAGTCCGTGTACAGACCACTTGGGACTTGCCTGGTAGTCTTTCGCGTTGCGTTTTAGGGTAACCACAACACAGCGACCACGGAATTGTCCGTGAGAAGAGCTAAAACTTGGCACCAGAAAAATATGTTCCGCTATTTCTTTTCGACCGATTGGGCTATCGGTCTTGCGACGCCTGCACTGCCACCACTGTCGTCTCTAGTAAAGTCCCCACGGTGTGTTGCCCGACGTGCGGATGTCTTAGTCCTTGTACAGATCACTTGGGACTTGCCTGGTAGTCTTTCGCGTTGCCTTTTAGGGTAACCACAACACAGCGACCACGGAAACATCCGTGAGAAGAGCTAAAACTCGGCACGAGCAAAATATGTTCCGCTATTTCTTTTCGACCGATCGGGCTATCGGGCTTGCGACGCCTGCACTGCCACCACTGTCGTCCCTAGTAAAGTCCCCACGGTGTGTTGCCCGACGTGCGCATGTCTTAGTCCGTGAACAGATCACTTGGGACTTGCCTGGTAGTCTTTCGCGTTGCCTTTTAATGTAACCACAACACAGCGACCACGGAAACGTCCGTGAGAAGGGCTAAAACTCGGCACGAGAAAAATATGTTCCGTTATTTCTTTTCGACCGATCGGGCTATCGGTCTTGCAACGCCTGCACTGCCACCACTGTCGTCTCTAGTAAAGTCCCCACGGTGTGTTTCTGCGTAATTTTCTTGTTCTATAAGTTCAAGGGAGTACGTTAGTCTCAGAATGTTTAAAATGCATTGTCAGATGTGGGTTTCAAACCCACGCCCCTTACAGTAACCAGAGCTTAAATCTGGCGCCTTACACAGCTTGGCGAATGTGACGTACGACACAACCTCTCCAGTGACTTCCATCTTTATCAAGATCTCAGGAACCTCACTCCGAAATCTGTTTCTTTTTTCGGTAGGATGAATTTATGTCAGTTTAAGAGTATGTAAGACGCTATGTCAGATGTGGCGTAGGAAACGCCCCTCCCTTTCTGGAATCAATGTGGCGCATTTGCTTCCGTCGCTTCCAGTTTCAACTGTAAGTAGCAAAACACTATTTAGTAATAGGAACACTTTCACATTGTTCAAAGGAAACTAGATATTAACGAACGGCGAATAAGACCGTTTCCTACCAACAGCCACGCTGTGCATTACGCACTCATGTGAAGCCAATGATATACTTCATGTGAGGCTCTAACTGTCGACCTTCGCTTTACAATACTTATGCACTCTTCTGGTGGTACCGACGCATACATACTGAAACGTCTTTGGATCGTCAGTGAGTACCTCATATTAGAAATTTCGTGTTCCCTCTGATGTACATCGAAGGGCCGATTTATCAGAGAATCTCAGTTCTGCGCCTAGCTACAGTATGTCGCCCTAGCAACACCACGAAACGGGTTCAGCGGTGCTCGCCTTGCACTCGGCGTTTGGCGATTACAGAGCCATCGACTTCGGGATCTGGCGCCAGGAGGGAAGGCGACAGATAACGGCGCAAGCATCGTGTAGTAGAAGGCGGTGGTGGTATGTCGGTCAGAATGGTGGCTTCCCAAGTAGCTGCTCAGGTTTCGAAACCCGAACATCGCACTGAAAATGTCTCCTTTACTCAGGAAGGTGTTTTCAACCATACGAATGCTTTCCCTTCGCGCCTCATAGGCTAGTGCGTATTACGATTCACAGCATCTTGTGTCCCCATGTGTCGACTTGTCTCGACTTTGCTCGGCTGACGCGAAAGCTGACGCTCGAAAATGGGGGTATATGTAGACGACATTCGCTAGAAACGACTGGGAGAGGAGACATCGCCAAACACACAACAGACCCTTTCATTTGACTGTGGCCACATGTCCGTGCCTTTGTGTACCGAGAACGAGAGGCGGTTCAGCGTGATGGATGGTACCATTACTGCAAGCTGCACCAAAACTAAGGAAAAAGGCAAAACCTTAAGTAACCAACAGCACTAGGACTTCCTTGTACCTCACCCACCCGAGAACTAACGACGAACAACGCTGCCTAATTTCGGTGATCGGACAAGAGCCAGCGTCGTTGTCACGGCATTTAAGTTGGAGAAAATGTTGCCTGACGTGCGGATGTCTTAGTCCCTGTACAGATCACTTGGGACTTGCCTGGTAGTCTTTCGCGTTGCCTTTTAGGGTAACCACAACACAGCGAACAGGGAAACGTCCGTGAGAAGAGCTAAAACTTGGCACGAGAAAAATATGTTCCGCTATTTCTTTTCGACTGATTGGGCTATCGGTCTTGCGACGCCTGCACTGCCACCACTGTCGTCTCTAGTAAAGTCCCCACGGTGTGTTGCCCGACGTGCGGATGTCTTAGTCCGTGTACAGATCACTTGGGACTTGCCTGGTAGTCTTTCGCGTTGCCTTTTAGGGTAACCACAACACAGCGACCACGGAAACGTCAGTGAGAAGAGTTAAAACTCGGCACGAGCAAAATATGTTCCGCTATTTCTTTTCGACCGATCGGGCTATCGGCCTTGCGACGCCTGCACTGCCACCACTGTCGTCTCTAGTAAAGTCCCCACGGTGTGTTTCTGCGTAATTTTCTTGTTCTATAAGATCAAGGGGGTACGTTAGTCTCAGAATGATTAAAATGCATTGTCAGATGTGGGGTTCAAACCCTCGCCCCTTACAGTAACCAGAGCTTAAATCTGGCGCCTTACACAGCTTTGCGAATCTGACGTACAACGCAACCTCTCCAGTGACTTCCATCTTTATCAAGATCTCAGGAACCTCACTCCGAAATCTGTTTCTTTTTTTGGGTAGGATGAATTTATGTCAGTTTAAGAGTATGTACGACGCTATGTCAGATGTGGCGTAGGAAACGCCCCCTCCCTTTCTGGAATCAATGTGGCACGTTTGCTTCCGTCGCTTCCAGATTCAACTGTAAGTAGCAAAACACTATTTAGTAATAGGAACACTTTCACATTGATGCAAAGGAAACTAGATATTAACGAACGCCGAATAAGACCGTTTCCTAGCAACAGCCACGCTGTGCATTACGCACTCGTGTGAAGCCAATGAAATACTTCATGTGAGGCTCTAACTGTCGACCTTCGCTTTACAATACTTAGGCACTCTTCTGGTGGTACCGACGCATACATACTGAAACGTCTTTCGATCGTCAGTGAGTACTTTATATTAGAAATTTCGTGTTCGCGCTGATGTGCATCGAAGGGCCGATTTATCAGAGAATCTCAGTTCTGCGCCTAGCTACAGTATGTCGCCCTAGCAACACCAGGAAACGGGTTCAGAGGTGCTCGCCTTGCACTCGGCGTTTGGCGATTACAGAGCTATCGACTTCGGGATCTGGCGCCAGGAGGGAAGGCGACACATAACGGCGCAAGCATCGTGTAGTAGAAGGCGGTGGTGGTATGTCGGCCAGAATGGTGGCTTCCCAAGTAGCTGCTCTGGTTTCGAAACCCGAACATCGCACTGAAAATGTCTCCTTTACTCAGGAAGGTGTTTTCAACCATACGAATGCTTTCCCTTCGCGCCTCATAGGCTAGTGCGTATTACGATTCACAGCATCTTGTGTCCCCATGTGTCGACTTGTCTCGACTTTGCTCGGCTGACGCGAAAGCTGACGCTCGAAAATGGGGGTATATGTAGACGACATTCGCTAGAAACGACTGGGAGAGGAGACATCTCCAAACACACAACGGACCCTTTCATTTGACTGTGGCCGCATGTCCGTGCCTTTGCGTACCGAGAACTAGATGGGGGTCAGCGTGCTGGACCGTACCATTACTGCAAGCTGCACCAAAAACTAAGGAAAAAGGCAAAACCTTAAGTAACCAACAGCACTAGGACTTCCTTGTTCCTCAACCAAACGAGTACTAACGACGCCCAACGCTTCCTAATTTCGGTGATCAGACATGAGCCAGCGTCGTTGTCACGGCATACAAGTTGGCGAGAATGTTGCCCGACGTGCGGATGTCTTAGTCCGTGTACAGATCACTTGGGACTTGTCTGGTAGTCTTTCACGTTGCCTTTTAGGGTAACCACAACACAGCGACCACGGAAACGTCCGGGAGAAGAGCTAAAACTCGGCACGAGAAAAATATGTTCCGCTATTCTTTTCGACCGATCGGGCTATCGGGCTTGCGACGCCTGCACTGCCACCACTGTCGTCTCTAGTAAAGTCCCCACGGTGTGTTTCTGCGTAATTATCTTGTTCTATAAGATCAAGTGAGTACGTTAGTCCCAGAATGTTTAAAATGCATTGTCAGATGAGGGGTTCAAACCCACGCCCTTACAGTAACCAGTGCTTAAATCTGGCGCCTTACACAGCTTGGCGAATCTGACGTACGACACAACCTCTCCAGTGACTTGCATCTTTCTCAAGATCTCAGGAACCTCACTCCGAAATCTGTTTCTTTTTTCGGTAGGATAAATTTATGTCAGTTTAAGAGTATGTAAGACGCTATGTCAGATGTGGCGTAGGAAACGCCCCCTCCATTTCTGGAATCAATGTGGCGCATTTGCTTCCTTCGCTTCCAGTTTCAACTGTAAGTAGGAAAACATTATTTAGTAATAGGAACACTTTCACATTTTTCAAATGATACTAGATATTAACGAACGGCGAATAAGACCGTTTCCTAGCAACAGCCACGCTGTGCACTACGCACTCGTGTGAAGCCAATGAAATACTTCATGTGAGGCTCTAACTGTCGATCTTCGCTTTACAATACTTAGGCACTCTTCTGGTGGTACCGACGCATACATACTGAAACGTCTTTCGATCGTCAGTGAGTACCTCATATTAGAAATTTCGTGTTCCCTCTGATGTGCATCGAAGGGCCGATTTATCAGAGAAACTCAGTTCTGCGCCTAGCTACAGAATGTCGCCCTAGCAACACCAGGAAACGGGTTCAGCGGTGCTCGCCTTGCACTCGGCGTTTGGCGAATACAGAGCTATCGATTTCGGCATCTGGCGCCAGGAGGGAAGGCCACACATAACGGCGCAAGCATCGCGTAGCAGAAGGCGGTGGTGGTATGTCGGTCAGAATGGTTGCTTCACAAGTAGCTGCTCCGGATTCGAAACCCGAACATCGCACTGAAAATGTCTCCTTTACTCAGGAAGGTGTTTTCAACCATACGAATGCTTTCCCTTCGCGCCTCATAGGCTAGTGCGTATTACGATTCACAGCATCTTGTGTCCCCATGTGTCGACTTGTCTCGACTTTGCTCGGCTGACGCGAAAGCTGACGCTCGAAAATGGGGGCATATGTAGACGACATTCGCTAGAAACGACTGGGAGAGGAGACATCGCCAAACACACAACGGACCCTTTCATTTGACTGTGGCCGCATGTTATTGCCTTTGCGTACCGAGAACTAGAGGGCGGTCAGCGTGCTGGACCGTACCATTACTGCAAGCTGCACTAAAAGCTAAGGAAAAAGGCAAAACCTTAAGTAACCAACAGCACTAGGACTTCCTTGTTCCTCACCCACCCGAGTACTAACGACGCCCGAAAGCTGCCTAATTTCGGTGATCGGACATGAGCCAGCGTCGTTGTCATGGCATAATAGTTGGCGAGAATGTTGCCCGATGTGCACATGTCTTAGTCCGTGTACAGATCACTTGGGACTTGTCTGGTAGTCTTTCGCGTTGCCTTTTAGGGTAACCACAAAACAGCGACCACGGAAACGTCCGGGAGAAGAGCTAAAACTCGGCACGAGAAAAATATGTTCCGCTATTCTTTTCGACCGATCGGGCTATCGGGCTTGTGACGCCTGCACTGCCACCACTGTCGTCTCTAGTAAAGTCCCCACGGTGTGTTTCTGCGTAATTATCTTGTTCTATAAGATCAATGGAGTACGTTAGTCTCAGAATGTTTAAAATGCATTGTCAGATGTGGGGTTCAAACCCACGCCCCTTACAGTAACCAGAGCTTAAATCTGGCGCCTTACACAGCTTGGCGAATCTGACGTACGACACAACCTCTCCAGTGACTTCCGTCTTTATCAAGATCTCAGGAACCTCACTCCGAAATCTGTTTCTTTTTTCGGTAGGGTGAATTTATGTCAGTTTAAGAGTATGTAAGACGCTATGTCAGATGTGGCGTAGGAAACGCCCCCTCCCTTTCTGGAATCAATGTGGCGCGTTTGCTTCCTTCGCCTCCAGTTTTAACTGTAAGTAGCAAAACACTATTTAGTAATAGGAACACTTTCACATTGTTCAAAGGAAACTAGATATTAACGAACGGCGGATAAGACCGTTTCCTAGCAACAGCCACCCTGTGCATTACGCACTCGTGTGAAGCCAATGAAATACTTCATGTGAGGCTCTAACTGTCGACCTTCGCTCTACAATACTTAGGCACTCTTCTTGTGGTACCGACGCATACATACTGAAACGTCTTTGGATCGTAAGTGAGTACCTCATATTAGAAATTTCGTATTCCCTCTGATGTGCATCGAAGGGCCGATTGATAAGAGAAACTCAGTTCTGCGCCTAGCTACAGAATGTCGCCCTAGCAACACCAGGAAACGGGTTCAGCGGTGCTCGCCTTGCACTCGGCGTTTGGCGAATACAGAGCTATCGACTTCGGCATCTGGCGCCAGGAGGGAAGGCGACACATAACAGCGCAAGCATCGCGTAGAAGAAGGCGGTGGTGGTATGTCGGTCAGAATGGTTGCTTCCCAAGTAGCTGCTCCGGATTCGAAACCCGAACATCGCACTGAAAATGTCTCCTTTACTCAGGATGGTTTTTTCAACCATACGAATGCTTTCCCTTCGCGCCTCATAGGCTAGTGCGTATTACGATTCACAGCATCTTGTGTCCCCATGTGTCGACTTGTCTCGACTTTGCTCGGCTGACGCGAAAGCTGAAGCTCGAAAATGGGGGCATATGTAGACGACATTCGCTAGAAACGACTGGGAGAGGAGACATCGCCAAACACACAACGGACCCTTTCATTTGACTGTGGCCGCATGTCCGTGCCTTTGCGTACCGAGAACTAGAGGGGGGTCAGCGTGCTGGACCGTACCATTACTGCAAGCTGCACTAAAAACTAAGGAAAAGGGCAAAACCTTAAGTAACCAACAGCACTAGGACTTCCTTGTTCCTCACCCACCCGAGTACTAACGACGAAAAACGCTGCCTAATTTCGGTGATTGGACATGAGCCAGCGTCGTTGTCACGGCATACAAGTTGGCAAGAATGTTGCCCGACATGCGGATGTCTTAGTCCGTGTACAGATCACTTGGGACTTGTCTGGTAGTCTTTCGTGTTGCCTTTTAGGGTAACCACAACACAGCGACCACGGAAACGTCCGGGAGAAGAGCTAAAACTCGGCACGAGAAAAATATGTTCCGCTATTCTTTTCGACCGATCGGGCTATCGGGCTTGCGACGCCAGCACTGCCACCACTGTCGTCTCTAGTAAAGTCCCCACGGTGTGTTTCTGCGTAATTTTCTTGTTCTATAAGATCAAGGGAGCACGTTAGTCTCAGAATGTATAAAATGCATTGTCAGATGTGGGGTTCAAACCCACGCCCCTTACAGTAACCAGAGCTTAAATCTGGCGCCTTACACAGCTTGGCGAATCTGACGTACGACGCAACCGCTCTAGTGACTTCCATCTTTATCAAGATCTCAGGAACCTCACTCCGAAATCTGTTTCTTTTTTCGGTAGGATGAATTTATGTCAGTTTAAGAGTATGTACGACGCTATGTCAGATGTGGCGTAGGAAACGCCCCCTCCCTTTCTGGAATCAATGTGGCGCGTTTGCTTCCGTCGCTTCGAGATTAAACTGTAAGTAGCAAAACACTATTTAGTAATAGGAACACTTTCACATTGATGCAAAGGAAACTAGATATTAACGAACGGCGAATAAGACCGTTTCCCAGCAACAGCCATGCTGTGCATTACGCACTCGTGTGACACCAATGAAATACTTCATGTGAGGCTCTAACTGTCGACCTTCGCTTTACAATACTTAGGCACTCTTCTGGTGGTACCGACGCATACATACTGAAACGTCTTTGGATCGTCAGTGGGTACTTCATATTAGAAATTTCGTGTTCGCGCTGATGTGCATCAAAGGGCCGATTTATCAGAGACTCAGTTCTGCGCCTAGCTACAGTATGTCGCCCTAGCAACACCAGGAAACGGGTTCAGCGGTGCTCGCCTTGCACTCGGCGTTTGGCGGATACAGAGCTATCGACTTCGGCATCTGGCGCCAGGAGGGAAGGCCACACATAACGGCGCAAGCATCGCGTAGCAGAAGACGGTGGTGGTATGTCGGTCAGAATGGTTGCTTACCAAGTAGCTGCTCCGGATTCGAAACCCGAACATCGCACTGAAAATGTCTCCTTTACTCAGGAAGGTGTTTTGAACCATACGAATGTTTTCCCTTCGCGCCTCATAGGCTAGTGCGTATTACGATTCACAGCATCTTGTGTCCCCATGTGTCGACTTGTCTCGACTTTGCTCGGCTGACGCGAAAGCTGACGCTCGAAAATGGAGGCATATGTAGACTACATTCGCTAGAAACGACTGGGAGAGGAGACATCGCCAAACACACAACGGACCCTTTCATTTGACTGTGGCCGCATGTCCGTGCCTTTGCGTACCGAGAACTAGAGGGCGGTCAGCGTGCTGGACCGTACCGTTACTGCAAAATGCACTAAAAACTAAGGAAAAAGGCAAAACCTTAAGTAACCAACAGCACTAGGACTTCCTTGTTCCTCACCCACCCGAGTACTAACGACGCCCAAAGCTGCCTAATTTCGGTGATCGGACATGACCCAGCGTCGTTGTCATGGCATAATAGTTGGCGAGAATGTTGCCCGATGTACGGATGTCTTAGTCCGTGTACAGATCACTTGGGACTCGCCTGGTAGTCTTTCTCGTTGCCTTTTAGGGTAACCACAACATAGCGACCACGGAAACGTCCGTGAGAAGAGCTAAAACTCGGCACGAGAAAAATATGTTCCGCTATTTCTTTTCCACCGATCGGGCTATCGGGCTTGCGACGCCTGCACTGCCACCACTGTCGTCTCTAGTAAAGTCCCCACGGTGTGTTTCTGCGTAATTTTCTTGTTCTATAAGATCAAGAGAGTACGTTAGTCTTAGAATGTTTAAAATGCATTGTAAGATGTGGGGTTCTAACCCACGCCCCTTACAGTAACCAGAGCTTAAATCTGGCGCCTTACACAGCTTGGCGAATCTGACGTACTACACAACCTCTCCAGTGACTTCCATCTTTATCAAGATCTCAGGAACCTCACTCCGAAATCTGTTTCTTTTGTCGGTAGGATGAATTTATGTCAGTTTAAGAGTATGTAAGACGCTATGTCAGATGTGGCGTAGGAAACGCCCCTCCCTTTCAGGAATCAATGTGGCGCATTTGCTTCCTTCGCTTCCAGTTCCAACTGTAAGTAGCAAAACACTATTTAGTAATAGGAACACTTTCACATTGTTCAATGGAAACTAGATATTAACGAACGGCGAATAAGACCGTTTCCTAGCAACAGCCACGCTGTGCACTACGCACTCGTGTGAAGCCAATGAAATACTTCATGTGAGGCTCTAACTGTTGACCTTCGCTTTACAGTACTTAGGCACTCTTCTGGTTGTACCGACGCATACATACTAAAACGTCTTTGGATCGTCAGTGAGTACCTCATATTAGAAATTTCGTGTTCCCGCTGACGTGCATCGAAGGGCCGATTTATCAGAGAAACTCAGTTCTGCGCCTAGCTACAGAATGTCGCCCTAGCAACACCAGGAAACGGGTTCAGCGGTGCTCGCCTTGCACTCGGCGTTTGGCGAATACAGAGCTATCGACTTCGGCATCTGGCGCCAGGAGGGAAGGCGACACATAACGGCGCAAGCATCGTGTAGCAGAAGACGGTGGTGGTATGTCGGTCAGAATGGTTGCTTACCAAGTAGCTGCTCCGGATTCGAAACCCGAACATCGCACTGAAAATGTCTCCTTTACTCAGGAAGGTGTTTTCAACCATACGAATGCTTTCCCTTCGCGCCTCATAGGCTAGTGCGTATTACGATTCACAGCATCTTGTGTCCCCATGTCTCGACTTTGCTCGGCTGACGCGAAAGCTGACGCTCGAAATTGGGGCATATGTAGACGACATTCGCTAGAAACGACTGGGAGAGGAGACATCGCCAAACACACAACGGACCCTTTCATTTGACTGTGGCCGCATGTCCGTGCCTTTGCGTACCGAGAACTAGAGGGCGGTCAGCGTGCTGGACCGTACCTTTACTGCAAGCTGGACTAAAAGCTAAGGAAAAAGGCAAAACCTTAAGTAACCAACAGCACTAGGACTTCCTTGTTCCTCACCCACCCGAGTACTAACGACGCCCAAAGCTGCCTAATTTCGGTGATCGGACATGAGCCAGCGTCCTTGTCACGGCATACAAGTTGGCGAGAATTTTGCCCGACATGCGGATGTCTTAGTCCGTGTACAGATCACTTGGGACTTGTCTGGTAGTCTTTCGCGTTGCCTTTTAGGGTAACCACAACACAGTTACCACGGAAACGTCCGGGAGAAGAGCTAAAACTCGGCACGTGAAAAATATGTTCCGCTATTCTTTTCGACCGATCGGGCTATCGGGCTTGCGACGCCAGCACTGCCACCACTGTCGTCTCTAGTAAAGTCCCCACGGTGTGTTTCTGCGTAATTTTCTTGTTCTATAAGATCAAGGGAGTACGTTAGTCCCAGAATGTTTAAAATGCATTGTCAGATGTGGGGTTCAAACCCACGCCCCTTACAGTAACCAGAGCTTAAATCTGGCGCCTTACACAGCTTGGCGAATCTGACGTACGACACAACCTCTCCAGTGACTTCCATCTTTATCAAGATCTCAGGAACCTCACTCCGAAATCTGTTTCTTTTTTCGGTAGGGTGAATTTATGTCAGTTTAAGAGTATGTAAGACGCTATGTCAGATGTGGCGTAGGAAACGCCCCCTCCCTTTCTGGAATCAATGTGGCGCGTTTGCTTCCTTCGCCTCCAGTTTTAACTGTAAGTAGCAAAACACTATTTAGTAATAGGAACACTTTCACATTGTTCAAAGGAAACTAGATATTAACGAACGGCGGATAAGACCGTTTCCTAGCAACAGCCACCCTGTGCATTACGCACTCGTGTGAAGCCAATGAAATACTTCATGTGAGGCTCTAACTGTCGACCTTCGCGCTACAATACTTAGGCACTCTTCTTGTGGTACCGACGCATACATACTGAAACGTCTTTGGATCGTAAGTGAGTACCTCATATTAGAAATTTCGTGTTCCCTCTGATGTGCATCGAAGGGCCGATTGATAAGAGAAACTCAGTTCTGCGCCTAGCTACAGAATGTCGCCCTAGCAACACCAGGAAACGGGTTCAGCGGTGCTCGCCTTGCACTCGGCGTTTGGCGAATACAGAGCTATCGACTTCGTCATCTGGCGCCAGGAGTGAAGGCGACACATAACGGCGCAAGCATCGCGTAGAAGAAGGCGGTGGTGGTATGTCGGTCAGAATGGTTGCTTCCCAAGTAGCTGCTCCGGATTCGAAACCCGAACATCGCACTGAAAATGTCTCCTTTACTCAGGAAGGTATTTTCAACCATACGAATGCTTTCCCTTCGCGCCTCATAGGCTAGTGCGTATTACGATTCACAGCATCTTGTGTCCCCATGTGTCGACTTGTCTCGACTTTGCTCGGCTGACGCGAAAGCTGACGCTCGAAAATGGGGGCATATGTAGACGACATTCGCTAGAAACGACTGGGAGAGGAGACATCGCCAAACACACAACGGACCCTTTCATTTGACTGTGGCCGCATGTCCGTGCCTTTGCGTACCGAGAACTAGAGGGGGGTCAGCGTGCTGGACCGTACCATTACTGCAAGCTGCACTAAAAACTAAGGAAAAGGGCAAAACCTTAAGTAACCAACAGCACTAGGACTTCCTTGTTCCTCACCCACCCGAGTACTAACGACGAAAAACGCTGCCTAATTTCGGTGATCGGACATGAGCCAGCGTCGTTGTCACGGCATACAAGTTGGCAAGAATGTTGCCCGACATGCGGATGTCTTAGTCCGTGTACAGATCACTTGGGACTTGTCTGGTAGTCTTTCGCGTTGCCTTTTAGGGTAACCACAACACAGCGACCACGGAAACGTCCGGGAGAAGAGCTAAAACTCGGCACGAGAAAAATATGTTCCGCTATTCTTTTCGACCGATCGGGCTATCGGGCTTGCGACGCCAGCACTGCCACCACTGTCGTCTCTAGTAAAGTCCCCACGGTGTGTTTCTGCGTAATTTTCTTGTTCTATAAGATCAAGGGAGCACGTTAGTCTCAGAATGTATAAAATGCATTGTCAGATGTGGGGTTCAAACCCACGCCCCTTACAGTAACCAGAGCTTAAATCTGGCGCCTTACACAGCTTGGCGAATCTGACGTATGACGCAACCGCTCCAGTGACTTCCATCTTTATCAAGATCTCAGGAACCTCACTCCGAAATCTGTTTCTTTTTTCGGTAGGATGAATTTATGTCAGTTTAAGAGTATGTACGACGCTATGTCAGATGTGGCGTAGGAAACGCCCCCTCCCTTTCTGGAATCAATGTGGCGCGTTTGCTTCCGTCGCTTCGAGATTAAACTGTAAGTAGCAAAACACTATTTAGTAATAGGAACACTTTCACATTGATGCAAAGGAAACTAGATATTAACGAACGGCGAATAAGACCGTTTCCCAGCAACAGCCATGCTGTGCATTACACACTCGTGTGACACCAATGAAATACTTCATGTGAGGCTCTAACTGTCGACCTTCGCTTTACAATACTTAGGCACTCTTCTGGTGGTACCGACGCATACATACTGAAACGTCTTTGGATCGACAGTGGGTACTTCATATTAGAAATTTCGTGTTCGCGCTGATGTGCATCAAAGGGCCGATTTATCAGAGACTCAGTTCTGCGCCTAGCTACAGTATGTCGCCCTAGCAACACCAGGAAACGGGTTCAGCGGTGCTCGCCTTGCACTCGGCGTTTGGCGGATACAGAGCTATCGACTTCGGCATCTGGCGCCAGGAGGGAAGGCCACACATAACGGCGCAAGCATCGCGTAGCAGAAGACGGTGGTGGTATGTCGGTCAGAATGGTTGCTTACCAAGTAGCTGCTCCGGATTCGAAACCCGAACATCGCACTGAAAATGTCTCCTTTACTCAGGAAGGTGTTTTGAACCATACGAATGTTTTCCCTTCGCGCCTCATAGGCTAGTGCGTATTACGATTCACAGCATCTTGTGTCCCCATGTGTCGACTTGTCTCGACTTTGCTCGGCTGACGCGAAAGCTGACGCTCGAAAATGGAGGCATATGTAGACGACATTCGCTAGAAACGACTGGGAGAGGAGACATCGCCAAACACACAACGGACCCTTTCATTTGACTGTGGCCGCATGTCCGTGCCTTTGCGTACCGAGAACTAGAGGGCGGTCAGCGTGCTGGACCGTACCGTTACTGCAAAATGCACTAAAAACTAAGGAAAAAGGCAAAACCTTAAGTAACCAACAGCACTAGGACTTCCTTGTTCCTCACCCACCCGAGTACTAACGACGCCCAAAGCTGCCTAATTTCGGTGATCGGACATGAGCCAGCGTCGTTGTCATGGCATAATAGTTGGCGAGAATGTTGCCCGATGTACGGATGTCTTAGTCCGTGTACAGATCACTTGGGACTCGCCTGATAGTCTTTCTCGTTGCCTTTTAGGGTAACCACAACATAGCGACCACGGAAACGTCCGTGAGAAGAGCTAAAACTCGGCACGAGAAAAATATGTTCCGCTATTTCTTTTCCACCGATCGGGCTATCGGGCTTGCGACGCCTGCACTGCCACCACTGTCGTCTCTAGTAAAGTCCCCACGGTGTGTTTCTGCGTAATTTTCTTGTTCTATAAGATCAAGAGAGTACGTTAGTCTTAGAATGTTTAAAATGCATTGTAAGATGTGGGGTTCTAACCCACGCCCCTTACAGTAACCAGAGCTTAAATCTGGCGCCTTACACAGCTTGGCGAATCTGACGTACGACACAACCTCTCCAGTGACTTCCATCTTTATCAAGATCTCAGGAACCTCACTCCGAAATATGTTTCTTTTTTCGGTAGGATGAATTTATGTCAGTTTAAGAGTATGTAAGACGCTATGTCAGATGTGGCGTAGGAAACGCCCCTCCCTTTCAGGAATCAATGTGGCGCATTTGCTTCCTTCGCTTCCAGTTCCAACTGTAAGTAGCAAAACACTATTTAGTAATAGGAACACTTTCACATTGTTCAAAGGAAACTAGATATTAACGAACGGCGAATAAGACCGTTTCCTAGCAACAGCCACGCTGTGCACTACGCACTCGTGTGAAGCCAATGAAATACTTCATGTGAGGCTCTAACTGTTGACCTTCGCTTTACAGTACTTAGGCACTCTTCTGGTTGTACCGACGCATACATACTAAAACGTCTTTGGATCGTCAGTGAGTACCTCATATTAGAAATTTCGTGTTCCCGCTGACGTGCATCGAAGGGCCGATTTATCAGAGAAACTCAGTTCTGCGCCTAGCTACAGTATGTCGCCCTAGCAACACCAGGAAACGGGTTCAGCGGTGCTCGCCTTGCACTCGGCGTTTGGCGAATACAGAGCTATCGACTTCGGCATCTGGCGCCAGGAGGGAAGGCGACACATAACGGCGCAAGCATCGCGTAGCAGAAGACGGTGGTGGTATGTCGGTCAGAATGGTTGCTTACCAAGTAGCTGCTCCGGATTCGAAACCCGAACATCGCACTGAAAATGTCTCCTTTACTCAGGAAGGTGTTTTCAACCATACGAATGCTTTCCCTTCGCGCCTCATAGGCTAGTGCGTATTACGATTCACAGCATCTTGTGTCCCCATGTGTCGACTTGTCTCGACTTTGCTCGGCTGACGCGAAAGCTGACGCTCGAAAATGGGGGCATATGTAGACGACATTCGCTAGAAACGACTGGGAGAGGAGACATCGCCAAACACACAACGGACCCTTTCATTTGACTGTGGCCGCATGTCCGTGCCTTTGCGTACCGAGAACTAGAGGGCGGTCAGCGTGCTGGACCGTACCGTTACTGCAAGCTGCACTAAAAACTAAGGAAAAAGGCAAAACCTTAAGTAACCAACAGCACTAGGACTTCCTTGTTCCTCACCCACCCGAGTACTAACGACGCCCAAAGCTGCCTAATTTCGGTGATCGGACATGAGCCAGCGTCGTTGTCATGGCATAATAGTTGGCGAGAATGTTGCCCGATGTGCGGATGTCTTAGTCCGTGTACAGATCACTTGGGACTTGCCTGGTAGTCTTTCTCGTTGCCCTTTTGGGAAGCCACAACACAACGACCTACGGAATCGTCCGTGAGAATAGCTAAAACTCGGCACGAGCAAAATATGTTCCGCTATTTCTTTTCGACCGATCGGGCTATCGGGCTTGCGACGCCTGCACTGCCACCACTGTCGTCTACAGTAAAGTCCCAACCGTGTGTTGCCCGACGTGCGGATGTCTTAGTCCGTGTACAGATCACTTGGGACTTGCCTGGTAGTCTTTCCCGTTGTCTTTTAGGGTAACCACAACACAGCGACCACGGAAACGTCCGTGGGAAAAGCTAAAACTCGGCACGAGAAAAATATGTTCCGCTATTTCTTTTCGATCGATCGGGCTATCGGGCTTGCGACGCCTGCACTGCCACCACTGCCGTCGCTAGAAAAGTCCCCACGGTGTGTTTCTGCGTAATTTTCTTGTTCTATAAGATCAAGGGAGTACTTTAGTCTCAGAATGTTTAAAATGCATTGTCAGATGTGGGGATCAAAACCACGCCTCTTACAGTAACCAGAGCATAAATCTGGCGCCTTACACAGCTTGGCGAATCTGACGTACGACGCAACCTCTCCAGTGACTTCCATCTTTATCAAGATCTCAGGAACTTCACTCCGTAACCTGTTTCTTTTTTCGGTAGGATGAATTTATGTCAGTTTAAGAGTATGTAAGACGCTATGTCCGATGAGGCGTAGGAAACGCCCCCTCCCTTTCTGGAATCAATGTGACGTGTTTGCTTCCGTCGCTTCCAGTTTCAACTGTAAGTAGCAAAACACTATTTAGTAATAGGAACACTTTCACATTGATGCAAAGGAAACTAGATATTAACGAACGGCGAATAAGATCGTTTTCTAGCAACAGCCACGTTGTGCATTACGCACTCGTGTGAAGCCAATGAAAAACTTCATGTGAGGCTCTAACAGTCGACCCAAGCTTTACAATACTTAGGCACTCCTCTGGTGGTACCGACGCATACATACTGGAACGTCTTTGGATCGTCAGTGAGTACCTCATATTAGAAATTTCGTGTTCGCGCTGATGTGCATCGAAGGGCCGATTTATCAGAGAAACCCAGTTCTGCGCCTAGCTACAGTATGTCACCCTAGCAACACCAGGAAACGGGTTGAGCGGTGCTCGCCTTGCACTCGGCGTTTGGCGAATACAGAGCTATGGACTACGGCATCTGGCGCCAGGAGGGAAGGCGACACATAACGGCGCAAGCATCGCGTAGCAGAAGGCGGTGGTGGTATGTCGGTCAGAATGGTTGCTTCCCAAGTAGCTGCTCCAGATTCGAAACCCGAACATCGCACTGAAAATGTCTCCTTTACTCAGGAAGGTGTTTTCAACCATACGAATGCTTTCCCTTCGCGCCTCATAGGCTAGTGCGTATTACGATTCACAGCATCTTGTGTCCCCATGTGTCGACTTGTCTCGACTTTGCTCGGCTGACGCGAAAGCTGACGCTCGAAAATGGGGGTATATGTAGACGACATTCGCTAGAAACGACTGGGAGAGGAGACATCGCCAAACACACAACGGACCCTTTCATTTGACTGTGGCCGCATGTCCGTGCCTTTGCGTACCGAGAACTAGAGGGGGGTCAGCGTGCTGGACCGTACCATTACTGCAAGCTGCACCAAAAACCAAGGAAAAAGGCAAAACCTTAAGTAACCAACAGCACTAGGACTTCCTTGTTCCTCACCCACCTGAGTACTAACGACGCCCAACGCTGCCTAATTTCGGTGATCGGACATGAGCCAGCGTCGTTGTCACGGCATACAAGTTGGCGAGAATGTTGCCCAACGTGCGGATGTCTTAGTCAGTGTACAGATCACTTGGGACTTGCCTGGTAGTCTTTCGCGTTGCCTTTTCGGGTAACCACAACACAGCGACCAAGGAAACGTCCGTGAGAAGAGCTAAAACTCGGCACGTGAAAAATATGTTCCGCTATTTCTTTTCGACCGATCGGGCTATCGGGCTTGCGACGCCTGCACTGCCACCACTGTCGTCCCTAGTAAATTCCCCACGGTGTGTTTCTGCGTAATTTTCTTGTTCTATAAGATCAAGGGAGTACGTTAGTCTCAGAATGTTTAAAATGCATTGTCAGATGTGGGGATCAAAACCACTTCTCTTACACTAACCAGAGCTTAAATCTAGCGCCTTACACAGCTTGGCGAATCTGACGTACGACACAACCTCTCCAGTGACTTCCATCTTTATCAAGATCTCAGGAACCTCACTCCGAAATCTGTTTCTTTTTTCGGTAGGATGAATTTATGTCAGTTTAAGAGTATGTAAGACGCTATGTCAGATGTGGCGTAGGAAACGCCCCCTCCCTTTCTGGAATCAATGTGGTGCGTTTGCTTCCGTCGCTTCCAGTTTCAACTGTAAGTAGCAAAACACTATTTAGTAATAGGAACACTTTCACATGGATGCAAAGCAAACTAGATATTAACGAACGGCGAATAAGACCACTTCCTAGCAACAGCCACGCTATGCATTACGCACTCGTGTGAAGCCAATGAAATACTTCATGTGAGGCTCTAACTGTCGACCTTCGCTTTACATTACCTAGGCACACTTCTGGTGGTACCGACGCATACATACTGAAACGTCTTTGGATCATCAGTGAGTACTTCATATTAGAAATTTCGTGTTCGCGCTGATGTTCATCGAAGGGCCGATTTATTAGAGAAACTCAGTTCTGCGCCTAGCTACAGTATGTCGCCCTAGCAACACCAGGAAACGGGTTCAGCGGTGCTCGCCTTGCACTCGGCGTTTCGCGAATACAGAGCTATCGACTTCGGCATCTGGCGCCTGGAGGGAAGGCGACACATAACGGCGCAAGCATCGCGTAGCAGAAGGCGGTGGTGGTATGTCGGTCAGAATGGTTGCTTCCCAAGTAGCTGCTCCGGATTCGAAACCTGAACATCGCATTGAAAATGTCTCCTTTACTCACGAAGGTGTTTTCAACCATATGAATGCTTTCCCTTCGCGCCTCATAGGCTAGTGCGTATTTTGATTCAAATCATCTTGTGTCCCCATGTATCGACTTGTCTCGACTTTGCTCGGCTGACACGAAAGCCGACGCTCGAAAATGGGGGTATATGTAGACGACATTCGCTAGAAACGACTGGGAGAGGAGACATCGCCAAACACAGAACGGACCCTTTCATTTGACTGTGGCCGCATGTCCGTGCCTTTGCGTACTGAGAACTAGAGGGGGGTCAGCGTGCTGGACCGTACCATTACTGCAAGCTGCACCAAAAACTAAGAAAAGGGCAAAACCTTAAGTAACCAACAGCACTAGGACTTCCTTGTTCCTCACCCACCCGAGTACTAACGACGCCCAACGCTGCCTAATTTCGGTGATCAGACATGAGCCAGCGTCGTTGTCACGGCATACAAGTTGGTGAGAATGTTGCCCGACGTGCGGGTGTCTTAGTCCGTGTACAGATCACTTGGGACTTGCCTGGTAGTCTTTCGCGTTGCCTTTTAGGGTAACTACAACACAGCGACCAAGGAAACGTCCGTGAGAAGAGCTAAAACTCGTCAGGAGAAAAGTATGTTCCGCTATTTCTTTTCGACCGATCGGGCTATCGGGCTTGCGACGCCTGCACTGACACCACTGTCGTCTCTAGTAAAGTCCCCACGGTGTGTTTCTGCGTAATTTTCTTGTTCTATAAGATCAAGGGAGTACGTTAGTCTCAGAATGTTTAAAATGCATTGTCAGATGTGGGGTTCAAACCCACACCCTTACAGTAACCAGAGCTTACATCTGGCGAATGTGACGTACGACACAACCTCTCCAGTGAATTCCATCTTTATCAAGATCTCAGGAACCTCACTCCGAAATCTGTTTCTTTTTTCGGTAGGATGAATTTATGTCAGTTTAAGAGTATGTAAGACGCTATGTCAGATGTGGCGTAGGAAACGCCCCCTCCCTTTTAAGAATCAATGTGGCGCGTTTGCTTCCGTCGCTTCCAGTTTCAACTGTAAGTAGCAAAACACTATTTAGTAATAGGAACACTTTCACATTGATGCAAAGGAAACTAGATATTAACGAACGGCGAATAAGACCGTTTCCTAGCAACAGCCATGCTGTGCATTACGCACTCGTGTGAAGCCAATGAAATACTTCATGTGAGGCTCTAACTGTCGACCTTCGCTTTACAATACTTAGGCACTCTTCTGGTGGTACCGACGCATACATACTGAAACGTCTTAGGATCATCAGTGAGAACTTCATATTAGAAATTTCGTGTTCGCGCTGATGTGCATCGAAGGGCCGATTTATTACAGAAACTCAGTTCTGCGCCTAGCTACAGTATGTCGCCCTAGCAACACCACGAAACGGGTTCAGCGGTGCTCGCCTTGCACTCGCCGTTTGGCGATCACATAGCTATCGACTTCGGCATCTGGTGCCAATAGGGAAGGCGACACATAACGGCGTAAGCATCGCGTAGCAGAAGGCGTTGGTGGTATGTCGGTCAGAATGGTTGCTTCCCAAGTAGCTGCTCCGGATTCGAAACCCGAACATGGCACTGAAAATGTCTCCTTTACTCACGAAGGTGTTTTCAACCATATGAATGCTTTCCCTTCGCGCCTCATAGGCTAGTGCGAATTACGATTCACAGCATCTTGTGTCCCCATGTGTCGACTTGTCTCGACTTTGCTCGGCTGACGCGTATGCTAACGCTCGAAAATGGGGGTATATGTAGACGACTTCGCTAGAAACGACTGGGAGAGGAGACATCGCCAAACACACAACGGACCCTTTCATTTGACTGTGGCCGCATGTCCGTGCCTTTGCGTACCGAGAACTAGAGGGGGGTCAGCGTGCTGGACCGTACCATTACTGCAAGCTGCACCAAAAACTAAGAAAAGGGCAAAACCCTAAGTAACCAACAGCACTGGGACTTCCTTGTTCCTCACCCCCATGAGTACTAACGACGCCCAACGCTGCCTAATTTCGGTGATCAGACATGAGCCAGCGTCGTTGTTACGGCATACAAGTTGGCGAGAATGTTGCCCGACGTGAGGATGTCTTAGTCCGTGTACAGGTCAGTTGCGACTTGCCTGGTAGTCTTTCGCGTTGCCTTTTAGGGTAACCACAACACTGCGACCAAGGAAACGTCTGTGAGAAGAGCTAAAACTCGTCAGGAGAAAAGTATGTTCCGCTATTTCTTTTCGACCGATCGGGCTATCGGGCTTGCGACGCCTTCACTGCCACCACTGTCGTCTCTAGTAAAGTCCCCACGGTGTGTTTCTGCGTAATTTTCTTGTTCTATAAGATCAAGGGAGTACGTTAGTCTCAGAATGTTTAAAATGCATTGTCAGATGTGGGGTTCAAACCCACGCCCCTTACAGTAACCAGAGCTTACATCTGGCGAATGTGACGTACGACACAACCTCTCCAGTGACTTCCATCTTTATCAAGATCTCAGGAACCTCACTCCGAAATCTGTTTCTTTTTTCGGTAGGAGGAATTTATGTCACTTTAAGAGTATGTAAGACGCTATGTCAGATGTGGCGTAGGAAACGCCCCCTCCCTTTTAGGAATCAATGTGGCGCGTTTGCTTCCGTCGCATCCAGTTTCAACTGTAAGTAGCAAAACACTATTTAGTAATAGGAACACTTTCACATTGATGCAAAGGAAACTAGATATTAACGAACGGCGAATAAGATCGTTTTCTAGCAACAGCCACGTTGTGCATTACGCACTCGTGTGAAGCCAAAGAAATACTTCATGTGAGGCTCTAACTGTCGACCTTCGCTTTACAATACTTAGGCACTCTTCTGGTGGTACCGACGCATACAAACTGAAACGTCTAAAGATCATCAGTAAGAACTTCATATTAGAAATTTCGTGTTCGCGCTGATGTGAATCGAAGGGCCGATTTATTACAGAAACTCAGTTCTGCGCCTAGCTACAGTATGTCGCCCTAGCAACACCAGGAAACGGGTTCAGCGGTGCTCGCCTTGCACTCGGCGTTTGGCGAATACAGAGCTATCGACTTCGGCATCTGGTGCCAATAGGGAAGGCGACACATAACGGCGCAAGCATCGCGTAGCAGAAGGCGGTGGTGGTATGTCGGTCAGAATGGTTGCTTCCCAAGTAGCTGCGCCGGATTCGAAACCCGAACATGGCACTGAAAATGTCTCCTTTACTCACGAAGGTGTTTTCAACCATATGAATGCTTTCCCTTCGCGCCTCATAGGCTAGTGCATATTACGATTCACAGCATCTAGTGTCGCCATGTGTCGACTTTTCTCGACTTTGCTCGGCTGACGCGAAAGATGACGCTCGAAAATGGGATTATATGTAGACGACATTCGCTAGAAACGACTGGGAGAGGAGACATCGCCAAACACACAACGGACCCTTTCATTTGACTGTGGCCGCATGTCCGTGCCTTTGCGTACCGAGAACTAGAGGGGGGTCAGCGTGCTGGACCGTACCATTACTGCAAGCTGCACCAAAAACTAAGAAAAGGGCAAAACCCTAAGTAACCAACAGCACTAGGACTTCCTTGTTCCTCACCCCCATGAGTACTAACGACGCCCAACGCTGCCTAATTTCGGTGATCGGACATGAGCCAGCGACGTTGTTACGGCATACAAGTTGGCGAGAATGTTGCCCGACGTGAGGATGTCTTAGTCCGTGTACAGGTCAGTTGCGACTTGCCTGGTAGTCTTTCGCGTTGCCTTTTAGGGTAACCACAACACTGCGACCAAGGAAACGTCCGTGAGTAGAGCTATCACTCGGCACGAGAAAAGTATGTTCCGCTATTTCTTTTCGACCGATCGGGCTATCGGGCTTGCGACGCCTTCACTGCCACCACTGTCGTCTCTAGTAAAGTCCCCACGGTGTGTTTCTGCGTAATTTTCTTGTTCTATAAGATCAAGGGAGTACGTTAGTCTCAGAATGTTTAAAATGCATTGTCAGATGTGGGGTTCAAACCCACGCCCCTTACAGTAACCAGAGCTTACATCTGGCGAATGTGACGTACGACACAACCTCTCCAGTGACTTCCATCTTTATCAAGATCTCAGGAACCTCATTCCAAAATCTGTTTCTTTTTTCGGTAGGATGAATTTATGTCACTTTAAGAGTATGTAAGACGCTATGTCAGATGTGGCGTAGGAAACGCCCCCTCCCTTTCAGGAATCAATGTGGTGCGTTTGCTTCCGTCGCTTCCAGTTTCAACTGTAAGTAGCAAAACACTATTTAGTAATAGGAACACTTTCACATGGATGCAAAGCAAACTAGATATTAACGAACGGCGAATAAGACAGTTTCCTAGCAACAGCCACGCTATGCATTACGCACTCGTGTGAAGCCAATGAAATACTTCATTTGAGGCTCTAACTGTCGACCTTCGCTTTACATTACCTAGGCACTCTTCTGGTGGTACCGACGCATACATACTGAAACGTCTTTGGATCATCAGTGAGTACTTTATATTAGAAATTTCGTGTTCGCGCTGATGTTCATCAAAGGGCCGATTTATTAGAGAAACTCAGTTCTGCGCCTAGCTACAGTATGTCGCCCTAGCAACACCACGAAACGGGTTCAGCGGTGCTCGCCTTGCACTCGGCGTTTGGCGAATACAGAGCTATCGACTTCGGCATCTGGCGCCAGGAGGGAAGGCGACACATAACGGCGCAAGCATCGCGTAGCAGAAGGCGGTGGTGGTATGTCGGTCAGAATGGTTGCTTCCCAAGTAGCTGCTCCGGATTCGAAACCTGAACATCGCATTGAAAATGTCTCCTTTACTCACGAAGGTGTTTTCAACCATATGAATGCTTTCCCTTCGCGCCTCATAGGCTAGTGCGTATTTTGATTCAAATCATCTTGTGTCCCCATGTATCGACTTGTCTCGACTTTGCTCGGCTGACACGAAAGCCGACGCTCGAAAATGGGGGTATATGTAGACGACATTCGCTAGAAACGACTGGGAGAGGAGACATCGCCAAACACAGAACGGACCCTTTCATTTGACTGTGGCCGCATGTCCGTGCCTTTGCGTACTGAGAACTAGAGGGGGGTCAGCGTGCTGGACCGTACCATTACTGCAAGCTGCACCAAAAACTAAGAAAAGGGCAAAACCTTAAGTAACCAACAGCACTAGGACTTCCTTGTTCCTCACCCACCCGAGTACTAACGACGCCCAACGCTGCCTAATTTCGGTGATCAGACATGAGCCAGCGTCGTTGTCACGGCATACAAGTTGGTGAGAATGTTGCCCGACGTGCGGGTGTCTTAGTCCGTGTACAGATCACTTGGGACTTGCCTGGTAGTCTTTCGCGTTGCCTTTTAGGGTAACTACAACACAGCGACCAAGGAAACGTCCGTGAGAAGAGCTAAAACTCGTCAGGAGAAAAGTATGTTCCGCTATTTCTTTTCGACCGATCGGGCTATCGGGCTTGCGACGCCTGCACTGCCACCACTGTCGTCTCTAGTAAAGTCCCCACGGTGTGTTTCTGCGTAATTTTCTTGTTCTATAAGATCAAGGGAGTACGTTAGTCTCAGAATGTTTAAAATGCATTGTCAGATGTGGGGTTCAAACCCACGCCCCTTTCATCTTGCGAATCTGACGTACGACACAACCTCTCCAGTGACTTCCATCTTTATCAAGATCTCAGGAACCTCACTCCGAAATCTGTTTCTTTTTTCGGTAGGATGAATTCATGTCACTTTAAGAGTATGTAAGACGCTATGTCAGATGTGGCGTAGGAAACGCCCCCTCCCTTTTAGGAATCAATGTGGCGCGTTTGCTTCCGTCGCTTCCAGTTTCAACTGTAAGTAGCAAAACACTATTTAGTAATAGGAACACTTTCACATTGATGTAAAGGAAACTAGATATTAACGAACGGCGAATAAGACCATTTCCTAGCCATAGCCACGCTGTGCATTACGCACTCGTGTGAAGCCAATGAAATACTTCATGTGAGATTCTAACTGTCGACCTTCGCTTTACAGTACTTAGACACTCTTCTGGTGGTACCGACGCATACATACTGACACGTCTTTGGATCATCACTGAGTACTTCATATTAGAAATTTCGTGTTCGCGCTGATGTGAATCGAAGGGCCGATTTATTAGAGAAACTCAGTTCTGCGCCTAGCTACAGTATGTCGCCCTAGCAACACCAGGAAACGGGTTCAGCGGTGCTCGCCTTTCACTCGGCGTTTGGCGAATACAGAGCTATCGACTTCGGCATCTGGCGCCAGGAGGGAAGGCGACACATAACGGTGCAAGCATCGCGTAGCAGAAGGCGGTGGTGGTATGTCAGTCAGAATGGTTGCTTCCCAAGTAGCTGCTCAGGATTCGAAAACCGAACATCGCACTGAAAATGTCTCCTTTACTCACGAAGGTGTTTTCAACCATATGAATGCTTTCCCTTCGCGCCTCATAGGCTAGTGCGTATTACGATTCACAGCATCTTGTGTCCCCATGTGTCGACTTGTCTCGACTTTGCTCGGCTAACGCGAAAGCTGACGCTCGAAAATGGGGGTATATGTAGACGACTTCGCTAGAAACGACTGGGAGAGGAGACATCGCCAAACACACAACGGACCCTTTCATTTGACTGTCGCCGCATGTCCATGCCTTTGCGTACCGAGAACTAGAGGGGGGTCAGCGTGCTGGACCGTACCATTACTGCAAGCTGCACCAAAAACTAAGGAAAGGGCAAAACCTTAAGTAACAAACAGCACTAGGACTTCCTTGTTCCTCACCCACCCGAGTACTAACGACGCCCAACGCTGCCTAATTTCGGTGATCAGACATGAGCCAGCGTCGTTGTCACGGCATACAAGTTGGCGAGAATGTTGCCCGACGTGCGGATGATTTAGTCCGTGTACAGATCACTTGGGACTTGCCTGGTAGTCTTTCGCGTTGCCTTTTAGGGTAACTACAACACTGCGACCAAGGAAACGCCCGTGAGAAGAGCTAAAACTCGGCACGAGAAAAGTATGTTCCGCTATTTCTTTTCGACCGATCGGGCTATCGGGCTTGCGACGCCTGCACTGCCACCACTGTCGTCTCTAGTAAAGTCCACAATGTGTGTTTCTGCGTAATTTTCTTGTTCTATAAGATCAAGGGAGTACGTTAGTCCCAGAATGTTTAAAATGCATTGTCAGATGTGGGGTTCAAACCCACGCCCCTTACAGTAACCAGAGCTTAAATCTGGCGCCTTACACAGCTTGGCGAATCTGACGTACGACACAACCTCTCCAGTGACTTCCATCTTTATCAAGTTCTCAGGAACCTCACTCCGAAATCTGTTTCTTTTTTCGGTAGGATGAATTTATGTCACTTTAAGAGTATGTAAGACGCTATGTCAGATGTGGCGTAGGAAACGCCCCCTCCCTTTCTGGAATCAATGTGGCGCGTTTGCTTCCGTCGCTTACAGTTTCAACTGTAAGTAGCAAAACACTATTTAGTAATAGGAACACTTTCACATTGATGAAAAGGAAACTAGATATTAACGAACAGCGAATAAGACCGTTTCCCAGCAACAGCCACGCTGTGCATTACACACTTGTGTGAAGCCAATGAAATACTTCATGTGCGGCTCTAACTGTCGACCTACGCTTTACAATACTTAGGCACTCTTCTGGTGGTACCGACGCATACATACTGAAACGTCTTCGGATCATCAGCGAGTACTTCATATTAGAAATTTCGTGCTCGCGCTGATGTGCATCGAAGGGCCGATTTATTAGAGAAACTCAGTTCTGCGCCTAGCTACAGTATGTCGCCTCAGCAACACCAGGAAACGGGTTCAGCGGTGCTCGCCTTGCACTCAGCGTTTGGCGAATACAGAGCTATCGACTTCGGCATCTGGCGCCAGGAGGGAAGGCGACACATAACGGCGCAAGCATCGCGTAGCAGAAGGCGGTGATGGTATGTCGGTCACAATGGTTGCTTCCCAAGTAGATGCTCCGGATTCGAAACACGAACATTGCACTGAAAATGTCTCCTTTACTCAGGAAGGTGTTTTCAACCATACGAATGCATTCCCTTCGCGCCTCATAGGCTAGTGCGTATTACGATTCACAGCATCTTGTGTCCCCATGTGTCGACTTTGCTCGGCTGACGCGAAAGCTGACGCCCGAAAATTGGGGCATATGTAGACGACATTCGCTAGAAACGACTGGGAGAGGAGTCATCGCCAAACACACAACGGACCCTTTGATTTGACTTTGGCCGCATGTCCGTGCCTTTGCGTACCGAGAACTAGAGGGGGTCAGCGTGCTGGACCTTACTATTACTGCAAGCTGCACCAAAAACTAAGGAAAAAGGCAAAACCTTAAGTAACCAACAGCACAAGGACTTCCTTGTTCCTCACCCACCCGAGTACTAACGACGCCCAACGCTGCCTCATTTCGGTGATCGGACATGAGCCAACGTCGTTGTCACGGCGTACAAGTTTGCGAGAATGTTGCCCTAGATGGGGATGTCTTAGTCCGTGTACAGATCACTTGGGACTTGCCTGGTAGTCTCTCGCGTTGCCTTTTAGGGTAACCACAATACAGCGACCACGGAAACGTCCGTGAGAAGAGATAAAACTCGGCACGAGAAAAATATGTTCCGCTTTTTCTTTTCGACCGATCGGGCTATCGGGCATGCGACGCCTGCACTGCCACCACTGTCGTCTCTAGTAAAGTCCCCACGGTGTGTTTCTGCGTAATTTTCTTGTTCTATACGATCAAGGGAGTAAGTTAGTCTCAGAATGTTTAAAATGCATTGTCAGATGTGGGGTTCAAAACCACGCCCCTTACGGTAACCAGAGCTTAAATCTGGCGCCTTACACAGCTTGGCGAATCTGACGTACGACACAACCTCTCCAGTGACTTCCATTTTTATCAAGATCTCAGGAACCTCACTCCGAAATCTGTTTCTTTTTTCGGTAGGATGAATTAATGTCAGTTTAAAAGTATGTAAGACGCTATGTCAGATGTGGCGTAGGAAACGCCCCCTCCCTTTCTGGAATCAATGTGGCGCGTTTGCTTCCGTCGCTTCCAGTTTCAACTGTAAGTAGAAAAACACTATTTAGTAATAGGAACACTTTCACATTGATGCAAAGGAAACTAGATATTAACGAACGGCGAATAAGACCGTTTCCTAGCAACAGCCACGCTGTGCATTACGCACTCGTGTGAAGCCAATGAAATACTTCATGTGAGGCTCTAACTGTCGACCTTCGCTTTACAATACTTAGGCACTCTTCTGGTGGTACCGACGCATACATACTGAAACGTCTTTGGATCATCAGTGAGTACTTCATATTAGAAATTCCGTGTTCGCGCTGATGTGCATCGGAGGGTCGATTTATTAGAGAAACTCACTTCTGCGCCTATCTACAGTATGTCGCCCTAGCAACACCAGGAAACGGGTTCAGCGGTGCTCGCCTAGCACTCGGCGTTTGGCGAATACAGAGCTATCGACTTCGGCATCTGGCGCCAGGAGGGAAGGCGACTCATAACGGCGCAAGCATCGCGTAGCAGAAGGCGGTGGTGGTTTGTCGGTCAGAATGGTTGCTTCCCAAGTAGCTGCTCCGAATTCGAAACCCGAACATCGCACTGATAATGTCTCCTTTATTCAGGAAGGTGTTTTCAACCATACGAATGCTTTCCCTTCGCGCCTCATAGGCTAGTTCGTATTACGATTCACAGCATCTTGTGTCCCCATGTGTCGACTTGTCTCGACTTAGCTCGGCTGACGAGAAAGCTGACGTTTGAAAATGGGGGTATCTGTAGACGACATTCGCTGGAAACGACTGGGAGAGGAGACATCGCCAAACACACAACGGACCCTTTCATTTGACTGTGGCCGCATGTCCGTGCCTTTGCGTACCGAGAACCAGAGGGGGGTCAGCGTGCTGGACCGTACCATTACTGCTAGCTGCACCAAAAACTAATGAAACGGGCAAAACCTTAAGTAACCAACAGCAGTAGGACTTCCTTGTTACTCACCCACCCGAGTACTAACGACGCCCAACGCTGCCTAATTTCGGTGATTGGACATGAGCCAGCGTCGTTGTCCCGGCATACAAGTTGGCGAGAATATTGCCTGACGTGCAGATGTCTTAGTCCGTGTACAGATCACTTGGGACTTGCCTGGTAGTCTTTCGCGTTGCCTTTTAGGGTAACCACAACACAGCGACCACGGAAACGTCCGTGAGAAGAGCTAAAACTCGGCACGAGAAAAATATGTTCCGCTATTTCCTTTCGACCGATCGGGCTATCGGGCTTGCGGCGCCTGCACTGCCACCACTGTCGTCTCCAGTAAAGTCCCCACGGTGTGTTTCTGCGTAATTTTCTTGTTCTATAAGATCAAGGGAGTACGTTTGTCTCTGAGCGTTTAAAATGCATTGTCACATGTGGGGTTCAAACCCACGCCCCTTACAGTAACCAGAGCTTAAATCTGGCGCCTTACACAGCTTGGCGAATCTGACGTACGACACAACCTCTCCAGTGACTTCCATCTTTATCAAGATCTCAGGAACCTCACTCCGAAATCTGTTTCATTTTTCGGTAGGATGAATTTATGTCAGTTTAAGAGTATGTAAGACGCTATGTCAGATGTGGCGTAGGAAACGCCCCCTCCCTTTTAAGAATCAATGTGGCGCGTTTGCTTCCGTCGCTTCCAGTTTCAACTGTAAGTAGCAAAACACTATTTAGTAATAGGAACACTTTCACATTGATGTAAAGGAAACTAGATATTAACGAACGGCGAATAAGACCATTTCCTAGCCATAGCCACGCTGTGCATTACGCACTCGTGTGAAGCCAATGAAATACTTCATGTGAGATTCTAACTGTCGACCTTCGCTTTACAGTACTTAGACACTCTTCTGGTGGTACCGACGCATACATACTGACACGTCTTTGGATCATCAGTGAGTACTTCATATTAGAAATTCCGTGTTCGCGCTGATGTGAATCGAAGGGCCGATTTATTAGAGAAACTCAGTTCTGCGCCTAGCTACAGTATGTCGCCCTAGCAACACCAGGAAACGGGTTCAGCGGTGCTCGCCTTGCACTCGACGTTTGGCGAATGCAGAACTATCGACTTCGGCATCTGGCGCCAGGAGGGAAGGCGACACATAACGGCACAAGCATCATGTAGCCGAAGGCGGTGGTGGTATGTCGGTCAGCATGGTTGCTTCCCAAGTAGCTGCACCGGATTCGAAACCCGAACATGGCACTGAAAATGTCTCCTTTACTCAGGAAGGTGTTTTCAACCATACGAATGCTTTCCCTTCGCGCCTCATAGGCTAGTGCGTATTACCATTCACAGCATCTTGTGTCCCCATGTGTCGACTGGTCTCGACTTTGCTCGGCTGACGCGAAAGCTGACGCTCGCAAATGGGGGTATATGTAGACGACATTCGCTAGAAACGACTGGGAGAGGAGACATCGCCAAACACACAACGGACCCTTTCATTTGACTGTGGCCGCATGTCCGTGCCTTTGCGAACCGAGAACTAGAGGGGTGTCAGCGTGCTGGACCGTACCATTACTGCAAGCTGCACCAAGAACTAAGAAAAAAGGCAAAACCTTAAGTAACCAACAGCACTAGGACTTCCTTGTTCCTCACCCACCCGAGTACTAACGACGCCCAACGCTGCCTAATTTCGGTGATCGGACATGAGCCAGCGTCGTTGTCACGGCAAACAAGTTGGCGAGAATGTTGCTCGACATGCGGATGTCTTAGTCCGTGTACAGATCACTTGGGACTTTCCTGGTAGTCTTTCGCGTTGCCTTTTAGGGTAACCACAACACAATGACCACGGAAACGTTTGTGAGACGAGCTGAAACTCGGCACGAGAAAAATATGTTCCGCTATTTCTTTTCGACCGATCGGGCTATCGGGCTTGCGACGCCTGCACTGCCACCACTGTCGTCTCTAGTAAAGTCCCCACGGTGTGTTTATGCGTAATTTTCTTGTTCTATAAGATCAAGGAAGTACGTTAGTCTCAGAATGTTTAAAATGCATTGTCAGATGTGGGGTTCAAACCCACGCCCCTTACAGTAAACAGAGCTTAAATCTGGCGCCTTACACAGCTTGGCGAATCTGACGTACGACACAACCTCTCCAGTGAATTCCATCTTTATCAAGATCTCAGGAACCTCAATCCGAAATCTGTTTCTTTTTTCGGTAGGATGAATTTATGTCCGTTTAAGAGTATGTAAGACGCTATGTCAGATGTGGCGTAGGAAACGCCCCCTCCCTTTCTGGAATCAATGTGGCGCGTTTGCTTCCGGCGCTTCCAGTTTCAACTTTAAGTAGCAAAACACTATTTAGTAATAGGAACACTTTCACATTGACGGAAAGGAAACTAGATATTAACGAACGGCGAATAAGACCGTTTCCTAGCAACAGCCACGCTGTGCATTACGCACTCGTGTGAAGCCAATGAAATACTTCATGTGAGGCTCTAACTGTCGACCTTCGCTTTACAATTCTTAGGCACTCTTCTGGTGGTACCGACGCATACATACTGAAACGTCTTTGGATCGTCAGTGAGTACTTCATATTAGAAATTTCGTGTTCGCGCTGATGTGCATCGAAGGGCCGATTTATCAGAGAAACTCAGTTCTGCGCCTAGCTACAGTATGTCGCCCTAGCAACACCAGGAAACGGGTTCAGCGGTGCTCGCCTTGCACTCGGCGTTTGGCGAATACAGAGCTATCGACTTCGGCATCTGGCGCCAGGAGGGAAGGCGACACATAACGGCACAAGCATCACAAAGCAAAAGGCGGTGGTGGTATGTCGGTCAGCATGGTTGCTTCCCAAGTAGCTGCTCCGGATTCGAAACCCGAACATCGCACTGAAAATGTCTCCTTTACTCAGGAAGGTGTTTTCAGCCATACGAATGCTTTCCCTTCGCGCCTCATAGACTAGTGCGTATTACGATTCACAGCATCTTGTGTCCCCATGTGTCGACGTGTCTCGACTTTGCTCGGCTGACGCGAAAGCTGACGCTCGAAAATGGGGGTATATGTAGACGACATGCGCTAGAAACGACTGGGAGAGGAGACATCGCCAAACACACAACGGACCCTTTCATTTCACTGTGGCCGCATGTCCGTGTCTTTGCGTACCGAGAACTAGAGGGGGGTCACCAAGCTGGACCGTACCATTACTGCAAGCTGCACCAAAAACTAAGGAAAAAGGCAAAACCTTAAGTAACCAACAGCACTAGGACTTCCTTGTTCCTCACCCACCCGAGTACTAACGACGCCCAACAATGCCTAATTTCGGTGATCGGACATGAGCCAGCGTCGTTGTCACGGCATACAAGTTGGCGAGATGTTGCCCGACATGTGGATGTCTTAGTCCGTGTACAGATCACTTGGGACTTGCCTGGTAGTCTTTCGCGTTGCCTTTTACTGTAACCAACACACAGTGACCACGGAAACGTCCGTGAGACGAGCTAAACCTCGGCACGAGAAAAATATGTTCCGCTACTTCTTTTCGACCGATCGGGCTATCGGGCTTGCGACGCCTGCACTGCCACCACTGTCGTCTCTAGTAAAGTCCCCACGGTGTGTTTCTGCGTAATTTTGTTGTTCTATAAGGTCAAGGGAGTTCGTTAGTCTCAGAATGTTTAAAATGCATTGTCAGATGTGGGGTTCAAACCCACGCCCTTTACAGTAACCAGAGCTTAAATCTGGCGCCTTACACAGCTTGGCGAATCTGACGTACGACACAACCTCTCCAGTGACTTCCATCTTTATCAAGATCTCAGGAACCTCACTCCGAAATCTATTTCTTTTTTCGGTAGGATGAATTTATGTCAGTTTAAGAGTATGTAAGACGCTATGTCAGATGTGGCGTAGGAAACGCCCCCTCCCTTTCTGGAATCAATGTGGCGCGTTTCCTTCCGTCGCTTCCAGTTTCAACTGTAAGTAGCAAAACACTATTTAGTAATAGGAACACTTTCACATTGATGCATAGGAAACTAGATATTAACGAACGGCGAATAAGACCGTTTCCTAGCAACAGCCACGCTGTGCATTACGCACTCGTGTGAAGCCAATGAAATACTTCATGTGAGGCTCTAACTGTCGACCTTCGCCTTACAGTTCTTAGGCACTCTTCTGGTGGTACCGACGCATACATACTGAAACGTCTTTGGATCGTCAGTGAGTACTTCATATTAGAAATTTCGTGTTCGCGCTGATGTGCATCGAAGGGCCGATTTATCAGAGAAACTCAGTTCTGCGCCTAGCTACAGTATGTCGCCCCAGCAACACCAGGGAACGGGTTCTGCGGTGCTCGACTTGCACTCGGCGTTTGGCGAATACAGAGCTATCGACTTCGGCATCTGGCGCCAGGAGGGAAGGCGACACATAACGGCACAAGCATCACGTAGCAGAAGGCGGTGGTGGTATGTCGGTCAGCATGGTTGCTTCCCAAGTAGCTGCTCCGGATTCGAAACCCGAACATCGCACTGAAAATATCTCCTCTACTCAGGAAGGTGTTTTCAACCATACGAATGCTTTGCCTTCGCGCCTCATAGGCGAGTGCGTATTACGATTCACAGCATCTTGTAACCCCATGTGTCGACTTGTCTCGACTTTGCTTGGCTGACGCGAAAGCTGACGCTCGAAAATGGGGGTACATGTAGACGACATGCGCTAGAAACGACTGAGAGAGGAGACATCGCCAAACACACAACGGACCCTTTCATTTCACTGTGGCCGCATGTCCGTGCCTTTGCGTACCGAGAACTAGAGGGGGGTCAAGGTGCTGGACCGTACCATTACTGCAAGCTGCACCTAAAACTAAGGAAAAAGGCACAACCTTAAGTAACCAACAGCACTAGGACTTCCTTGTTCCTCACCCACCCGAGTACTAACGACGCCCAACGCTGCCTAATTTCGGTGATCGGACATGAGCCAGCGTCGTTGTCACGGCATACAAGTTGGCGAGAATGATGCCCGGCATGCGTATGTCTTAGTCCGTGTACAGATCACTTGGGACTTGCCTGGTAGTCTTTCGCGTTGCCTTTTAGGGTAACCACAACACAGCGACCACGGAAACGTCCGTGAGAAGAGCTAAATCTTGGCACGAGAAAAATATGTTCCGCTATTTCTTTTCCACCGATCGGGCTATCGGGCTTGCGACGCCTGTACTGCCACCACTGTCGTCTCTAGTAAAGTCCCCATGGTGTGTTTCTGCGTAAGTTTCTTGTTCTATAAGATCAAGGGAGTACGTTAGTCTCAGAATCTTTAAAATGCATTGTCAGACGTGGGGTTCAAACCCACGCGCCTTACAGTAACCAGAGCTTAAATCTGGCGCCTTACACAGCTTGGCGAATCTGACGTACGACATAACCTCTCCAGTGACTTCCATCTTTATCAAGATCTCAGGAACCTCACTCCGAAATCTGTTTCTTTTTTCGGTAGGATGAATTCATGTCAGTTTAAGAGTATATAAGACGCTATGTCAGATGTGGCGTAGGAAACGCCCCCTCCCTTTCTGGAATCAATGTGGCGCGTTTGCTTCCGGCGCTTCCAGTTTCAACTGTAAGTAGCAAAACACTATTTAGTAATAGGAACACTTTCACATTGATGCAAAGGAAACTAGATATTTACGAACGGCGAATAAGACCGTTTCCTAGCAACAGCCTTGCTGTGCATTACGCACTCGTGTGAAGCCAATGAAATACTTCATCTGAGGCTCTAACTGTCGACCTTCGCTTTACAATTCTTAGGCACTCTTCTGGTGGTACCGACGCATACATACTGAAACGTCTTTGGATCGTCAGTGAGTACTTCATAATAGAAATTTCGTGTTCGCGCTGATGTGCATCGAAGGGCCGATTTATCAGAGAAACTCAGTTCTGCGCCCAGCTACAGTATGTCGCCCTAGCAACACCAGGAAACGGGTTCAGCGGTGCTCGCCGTGCACTCGGCGTTTGGCGAATACAGAGCTATCGACTTCGGCATCTGGCGCCAGGAGGGAAGGCGACACATAACGGCACAAGCATCACGTAGCAGAAGGCGGTGGTGGTATGTCGGACAGCATGGTTGCTTCCCAAGTAGCTGCTCCGGATTCGAAACCTGAATGTCGCACTGAAAATGTCTCCTTTACTCAGGAAGGTGTTTTCAGCCATACGAATGCTTTCCCTTCGCGCCTCATAGGCTAGTGCGTATTACGATTCACAGCATCTTGTGTCCCCATGTGTCGACTTGTCTCGACTATGCTCGGCTGACGCGAATGCTGACGCTCGAAAATGGGGGTATATGTAGACGACATGCGCTAGAAACGACTGGGAGAGGAGACATCGCCAAACACACAACGGACCCTTTCATTTCACTGTGGCCGCATGTCCGTGTCTTTGCGTACCGAGAACTAGAGGGGGGTCAGCGTGCTGGACCGTACCATTACTGCAAGCTGCACCAAAAACTAAGGAAAAAAGCAAAACCTTAAGTAACCAAAGGCACTAGGACTTCCTTGTTCCTCACCCACCCGAGTACTAACGACGCCCAAAGCTGCCTAATTTCGGTGATCGGACATGAGCCAGCGTCGTTGTCACGGCATACAAGTTGCCGAGAATGTTACCCGACGTACGGATTTCTTAGTTCGTGTTCAGGTCACTTGGGACTTGCCAGGTAGTCTTTCGCGTTGCCTTTTAGGGTAACCACAACACAGCGACCACGGAAACGTCCGTGAGAAGAGCTAAAACTCGGCACGAGAAAAATATGTTCCGCTATTTCTTTTCGACCGATCGGGCTATCGGGCTTGCGACGCCTGCACTGCCACCACTGTCGTCTCTAGTAAGTGAGCCGGACCGTACCATTACCGCACATCTCCACCAGAAACTAAGGAAAAAGGCAAAACCTTAAGTAACCAACAGTCGAGTACTTCCTATTTCCACACCCACCCAAGTACTAACGAGGCCCAACGCTGCCTAATTTCGGTAATTGCACATGAACCGTCGTCGTTGGCATGGCATACAAGTTGGCAAGAATGTTGCCAGACGTGCAGACGTCTTAGTCCGTGTACAGATTACTTGGGACTTACCTGGTAGTCTCTCGCGTTGCCCTCTAGGGAAGCCACAACACAACGACCACGGAAACGTCCGTGAGAAGTGCTAAAACTCGACCCGAGAAAAATATGTTCCGCTTTTTCTTTTCGACCGATCGGGCTTTCGGGCTTGCGACGCCTGCACTGCCACCACTGTCGTCTCTAGTAATCTCCACGGTGTGTTTCTGCGTAATTTTCTTGTTCTATATGATCAAGGGAGTACGTTGGTCTCAGAATGATTAAAACGCATTGTTAGATGTGGGGTTCAAACCCAAGCCCCTTACAGTAACCAGAGCTAAATCTGGCGCCTTACACAGCTTTTCGAATCGACACAACCGCTCCAGTGACTTCCATCTTTATCAAGGTCTCAGGAACCTCACTCCGAAATCTGTTTCTTTTTTCGGTAGCATTCAGTTATGTCAGTTAAAGAGTATGTAAGACGCTATGTCAGATGTGGCGTCGGAAACGCCCCCTGCCTTTCTGGAACCAATGTGGCGCGTTTGCTTCTGTCACTTCCAGTTTGAACTGTAACTAGCAAAACACTATTAAGTAATAGGAGCATTTTCACATGAATGCAAAGGAAACTAGGTATTAACGAACGGCGAATAAGACTGCTTCCTAGCAACAGCCACGCTGTGCATTACGCACTCGTGTGAAGCCAATGAAATACTTCATGTGAGGCTCTAACTGTCGACCTTCGCTTTACAATACTTAGGCACTCTTCTGGTGGTTATGACGCATACATACTGAAACGTCTTTGGATCGTCAGTGAGTACTTCATATTAGAAATTTCGTGTTCGCTCTGATGTGCATCGAAGGGCCGATTTGTCAGAGAAACTCAGTTCTGCGCCTAGTTACGGTATGTCACCCTAGCAGCACCAGGAAAACGGTTTCAGCGGTGCTCGCCTTGCACTCGGCGTTGAGCGCCTACAGGGCTGACGACTTCGGCATCTGGCGCCAGGAGCGAAAGCGACACATGGCGGCACAAGCATCGCGTAGCAGAAGGCGGTGGTGGTATGTCGGTCAAAATGGTTAACATCGCACTGAAAATGTCTCCTTTACTCAGGAAGGTGTTTTCAACCGTACGAATGCTTTCCCTTCCCCCCTCATAGGCTAGTGCGTATTACGATTCACAGCATTTTGTGTCCCCATGTGTCGACTTGCCTCGACTTTGCTCAGCTGATGCGAAAGCTGTCGCTTGAAAATGGGCGTCTATGTAGACGACAGGCGCTAGAAACGAACGGGAGAGGCCATATCGCAAAACACACAACGGACCCTTTTATTTGACTGTGGACGCATGTTTGTGGCTTTGCGTACCGAGAGCAAGAGGGGAGTCAGCGAGCTGGACCGTACCATTACCTAACAGCTTCACAAAAAACTAAGGACCAAATCAAAACCTTAAGTACCCAACAGCACGAGGACTTCCTATTGCGTCGCGTGCACTGCTGCCACTGTCGTCACTAGTAAAATTTCCACGGCGTGTTTCTGCGTAATTAACTTGTTCTATAAGACCACACATGACATGTAGAATTCAGAAGAGTTCAGTGAGACTAGCGATGATATAACCAAATACTAAATGATTTCAGCGTCAGCTCCACTGCACTCCCTGTAAAAGAATATTAATACTTGCTAAATGTAGTGGAAAGGGTTCAAGGCTTTCCTATTTTTAATTAGCTGGTAAAATAACGTCGAAAAAGCAGTTAAGTTTACCATTGGAAATTTTATTCTACTTACAAAACATCATTTGTAAATTGCACTATTGATAAAAGGAAATGTTTTAATACAGGAAGGTAAAAACCAACTGCGTTCAACAAAAATGTGAACGAATATTCCCTGAATGTGTTTCCAAGTTCTACAATCGATCGAAGGATGACCTATGCCATATCACATCTATAATCTAGGTTTAATTTAAGTTTCACAAAAGAGAAAATTATTAAAATGGTCTACAGTGACCCTCAATTATCTTTAATTACTTATTTAACTTGTCGTAAATTTCAGTGGTGGATGTGGTTTCTCAATAACTATATAAAAGAAAAATCATCGCGTTTCATACCTTTAATTCAAGCGGCAAATGTGAACACCATGAGTTTTAATTAACGATCGACACTAGTATTACGCAAAAAGGGGTGTAACAGATGAGTCTTCTGCAGTTCTGAGTGAAGCCTTATGCTCTCAAAAATGCGGCATCGCGTGCGTTCATTACCTTGTCGGTGTTTAGGCAGCGTCAAGTCGACAGCGGCAGGCGCAGCGGCCATCCAGCTCGCCGTCTCGGAAGCAACTCCTTCCTAACTTCTCCTTACTACAATTTACCGAAGTTGGTTTAAAATAAACTATCTGGCTGTGTTTTCATCTGACCAATCAGGGTCTCAATATTAACCTTAAGCTCAGCCTACAAAGATTCTGTTCATCCAATGAGAAACGTTATACTTTTCGTGGTGGGGCAATGTTTTTAAAGTTTGCAACGTAACAGAGACGCTAAAAAGTCTCACGCTAAAACCTGCAGCTGGCGTGGTCCTTTTAGCGTTATCGGAAGATCTATACTGTTCTTCTGGAGGGCTCTACCTTTTAACATGGGCTGGGGGTGGTCCGTGACGTACCTGAGACGCGAAAAAGTCTCACGCCAAAACGTGCGGGTGGTAGTGGCCCTTTTTGTGTTATCGTAAGATCTAGGCTTTTAACATGGGCTGGGGGGTGGTCCTTGACGTAACGGAGACGCGAAAAAGTCTCACGCTAAAACGTGTGGGTGGTATACTTAGAGGTAGGCTGCCGACGTGGGTGTCCAGTCCGTCCGTTATCGTAGGGCCTTCTAGCTTAACACGGTTCTGCTCTCGGCTTCTGTCCTCGTTTCTCCCCTCGGAAATGCGTCTGCCTCACGGTGGGAAGGTACGACATGCATTTAGGCATTCTTGTTTTAGTCTGTGGCATTCCGTTTGCTCACTCGTTACTTGTATTACTTTGGTTAATTTAATGTCACGATTTATTCAGAGCTATGTGACATACTAGTAGATTTGCTTATTATGTCAGGGTTTTCATGGAAGGTGTTGGATTTACCTGACACCTTACATATCACCACCCTTCGAACTTAATTTTTGCACTGAAGTTAGGCAATGATTGAATTGTTGTCTAAGTCAGTCAAAAATTTTCTAATTTATCTAAATTTTGTTGCGTACTGTTCAGCCACATTATTCTGTTCTATGCTAGTTCGTATTACTAATTTATATTTTTATATTCTTTCACATTATAATTAAAAATGCCAAGAGAAGAATATTTTTATGCTATTATTAATCTTTAATTATTTTCTTTCTTTAGTTAAGTCTGAATTTTTTTAAGAAGTATGGTTTCGAAAGTGAGGAGTCTTTCACATCGTTTTTCTTAGAAATATTGTTTATATAAATGTAGTAATTAAGTAAAATCTATTTGTAACACATTTTCTAAATATCATGTGCAAGTAAAATGTTTTTGTTTCTAGACACTCATTTCAACATTGTTACACTAACAAATATGAATCATTTCCAAGAATTGCTTTGACAAAGTAATATACATACACAAGTATTGAGATATTATCCTAACAAATGGTACAAATGTTAAAGAAAGGGAAAACATCCAACAAGATAATTTTTTATTCTTTGTTGTTATAAGGATAAAATAAGTAAAATATAGTTATTCTTTTATTTTTATTAGGAAAAAATAAGTGGTATATAGTTTCTTTATATACCGTCCATTTCAGAACTAATGACTTATTTTTATGGATAGTCTATTTTTTACTTAAGTCCATAGTCAATGACTGTTATTTTTTTTAATTTATTAGCTGTCTGGTGTGCTTTACTTATTTAGTTTGTGACACGTTTCTTTTGCACAATTCCTACATCACATAATTTGATTTCACACATTCACATAATCCTATGAATGTTCAAGCATGAGGTTGGTGAATGTTTTTGCATGAAGGTGATGGACTTGAGCAAGATGGATGTGGGCAAGTATTTGATGTACAGCTTCGTTCGTCGTTCCTTGTTGGCTTTGCAAGTGTGTGTTGCTGTTGTGGAGGTCCCATAATGGAATGGAGCTGTGAGTGCAGAATCTCGTGGTTTACAGGCTTTGTATGCGTGAAAGTCATCGTTATGTGTCGCTGAATGCGGTCGTTTTGCGTTGTAATACTTCTCAGACGATTAGTTTACAATAGGATAGGGATTTTGGAAGGTATGTCATCTATTCTTCACCCATCTTCTTTCTTGGTCTCAATCTTGCGAATCCTCAACTTCTGTTCTTCCTCCTTTTTCTCTACTTCTTACTTGCTTCTTGGTTCTTCTCTGGGCAGGATATGGAAATATTTATTGATAACTATTAGTTTTGAAGTTCTCCTCCTAGTAACAGTTTGATACACTGTTTGGGCGTGTCATTTATACTTTTTGGAAGTTTTCTTCAGTTTCGTGCATCAGCGTGCTGTTTAATAGCAGTAGTGTGACTTTTACGCATATTTTTTGCCAGTGGTGGCTTGCCCAAGCAGTCTCCTCATCTGGCCATTTTTTGCTCGCTCCATTCATTCGGGGCTCGGAGACCCTTGCGGCGTTCGCCATCCCAGCGCCGTCCCACCACGTCTCAGAAGGGGTCTGTCACTCTGAGGCTCGGTGTTCCATCCCTGCAGGGTTCCTCCTAGCGGGCAATTTTATTGCCCACTTTCGCTACAAGGGCCTTCTGTTGGTTTTGCTGTCCTTTCCCTTCTCTCGACGCTCCTGCTATGTAGGAATCGTGTTTTGCTAATTACGCCCTTTTCTTTCTTGATACATCTCGCGTTGCAACTTGTGGGTCGTTGCCTCTGGTCTTTGTTGGAGTTTTTACAATGGTTCTTATAAAAAGTTTTACTTATAATCATCTAAAATATGTTTAGTAGGTACATTGCTTTGCGCCCTCTTAAAAAGCTTTACACATTTGGGCGCCCTTTTCCATGTTACAATTCTAAGATATTTTCAGTCTTAACGTCTACTCAAGAAAACTAAAATTCGTTTTTTATTTTTGTGTAGTGGCGTGGTGTATGGCATTTTAGTATTTCATGCTGTTAGACTATCTATGCTTTATCCCTTCACCTTAAGCTATGGTACTATTGGTGTTACTATTGAAACTACTTTCTTTTTCCCACCTTCCTCTCTCTCCATTCTACTTTCTCCTGACGATCTTATCTGCAACATAATCTTGCAATATTGTGCTGATTATTTACCAGTAATAAAATTAATCTTCAAACTTTTTGATATGGCTCACATGGTGAAGTCCTAAGGTTTTCCCTGTTTTTAGGTTCATTAGTTAGACAGCATTATCATGAGCAATTCGGCTAATTATGACAGGTCCTTTGTATGCTGCGTAAAACTTATGTATTTTGTGTTTCTGTTTGCTGGAGAGATGGTGTGTTTTTACAAATACTTTCTGGCCTACTGAGAATGTTCTTTTAGTTGCTGTTCTATCTCCTCTTTCTTTTCTTTTAATGGCTGCCTTTCTGATGTTGGAGAGTGCTGTTGCTATGATTTGTTTGTGCTGTCTATGTGGTACAATAGGAAATCTAACATTTTCTCTGGTTATGTTTGGGGATTCAATATTTTTAAGTAAAGTAACTGGAGGTAGTAGTGTAGTGCTAAATGCCATTTCATTCATTACTTCTTGAAAATCTTTAAGGTATATATCCCAAGTGTTGTGTCTTTTGCCTGCATATAATCGACATAAAGTTCCTATGTCCTTCATAGATCGTTCTGCTGGATTTACGCTAGGTTTGTACTTAGATATGTAGACGGGTTTTATTTTGTGTTGTTTTAACGTGTTCTGCCATTGCACTGATTTGTATTGTGGGCCATTATCGGAAATTATTCGTTCCACTCGACCTACTTGTCTGAGAAAATCTTGTCTAAAGGCTTTACTTATTGCAAGATCTGTTGCCCGTTTCAATGGTGTCAAGGTAACATGTTTAGAAGTAAGTTCCAAAACGACAAATATGAAAATACACCCATTTTTGTGCGTGGAAGGGGCCCCATCAAATCTGTTGCAGCTATTTGTTATAATCTTTTAGGGATTATTGGAAATATAGGTGGTTTGGTTTGGAAAGTGACGTGTTTAGCCCTCATACATTTTTTGCATTTGACTAATACTGTTCTAATTTGTCTTTCCATATTAGGAAAATGGCTTGTTTGTTTTATTTTTAAAAAGCATTTCTTTGGTCCAAAGTGGCCATTACTTAAATGTGTATACCATATGTACTTATTAATTAGTTCATCTGGGATATAAATTAACCATTCATTCGTTGCAACATTTCGTCTAAAAGATAAAACATTGTTTTTTACGAGATAGTGCTGTCGAATGTCTGGAAAATCCTTACATCTCCACTTGTGTTTGATTCCTAGTATTTCGGGATCCTTGTCCTGTTCTTCGCCTATGTTTTTCAATGCTGTCGTAATGTAGTTTTCGAAAGGAACTTGTTTCATATAGTACATTGTAAACTGGTCTTCTGCTGCTTCCAGACCTATGTTTTTGGATGCACCCTGAGGACATCGTGATAAAGCATCTGCCAATACATTCGCTGGTCCTGGTATGTGTGTAATAGTGAAGTCAAATTCTTGTAGTATTAACATCCATCTGGCTAACCTCCCATGAGTTAGTTTGGCGGATAACAGAAATTCTAATGCTTTGTGGTCAGTATATACTTTTGTTTTTCTTCCGAATAGGAAGTATCGAAAACGTTGGAAGCCCCATACAATGGCCAATGCTTCCAGCTCTGTGACTGAATAGTTTTTCTCGCTTTTTGTGAGTACCCGACTGGCAAAGGCAATTGTCCTATATGATCTTAGCCCTGCCTGTTCGTATTCTTGAAATAAAACAACTCCTAAACCTGTTTTCGCACTACCAGTGGCCATACAAAAATTTTGTGTTAGATCAGGATGTGCTAAAACTGGTGCTGTCGTTAGTGAGTTTTTCACTTTTAAAAATTCTTCATTGGCTTGTTGATCCCATACCCATGGCGCGTTTTATCCAGTCAATGCAGATAGGCGTGGTGTTGCGAGAGAGTCGATCCAAATAAATTTTTTATAGAATCCGGTGGACCTAGAAATCCTCTGAGAGTTTTATTATTATATGGAGTATAGAATTCTTTGATTGCCGTTAGTTTTTCTGGATCGGCCATTACCACTTTCTCGGAAATTATGTGTCCTAGAAATTTGACCTCTCGCCTTCCAAATTTGGATTTTGTTATATTTACTGTGACCCCATGCTCTTTCATGATCTGTAAAAACTGATTTAATGTGTCGTTGTGATGTTCCCAAGAGGGTTCTGCTATAATCACATCATCAACATAACAAGTAATTTTTTGTAAAATTTCAGCACTGAGTATAGCACTAAATCCCCTAAGAAACGCTGCTGATGATATGTTTAAACCAAATGGCAATCGTTTAAACTGGTAACATCTACCGAATACTATAAATGCTGTAAATTTTCTACATTCTGGGGCCAATTCTACTTGCCAGAAACTACTCCATAAATCAATTGATGAAAATATCTTAGCACCATGGAAGTTTTGTATCAATTCCTCTAATTTTTCTGGGCGATCCGTCTCAGTGATTATGATTGTGTTGGTCTGTCTGGAATCAAGCACTAACCTGATGTTCCCATCTCGTTTTTGTACAATATGGAGCGGGCTGTTATATGTGGAGATAGCTGGTTCAATAATATCGTCATCTAACATTTTAGATATCTCCTGGAATACTGTATTCCTGTAGCTTAATGGGATTGTATAGGGTGGCACTCTAAATGGTTTGTGCTGTTTTACTTCAAACTTGTACTGAAAGTGTTTAATACTGCCAGTCTTAGGTAAAAATACCTCTGCTTTATCTCGTAAAATACCCTCTAATTCTCTTTTACTGTGTTAAGAAATACCTTGCACTTCTTACAAATTTTCGTAAATTTCTTTATGGACTTCTAACATGAGTTGAGGCGATTCCTTCTTTTCTGCGTACCATTCTAATTCTTCATCCTCTTTATCTCGCGTCATTCTTAATTGTTTGTTTATAAGTGGTATTTCTTCTAATTTTAGCTTTTGCTCAAAGAGAAGTGTGACATTCCCGAATGTTACGCTACATTTCCCCATATCTATCATCGCTCGTCTCTCATTTAAAAAATCTGCACCTATAATCAAATCTACAATTGGTTTAGGTATAATCACGAAGTTGGCTTCGATCTTTTGACCTTGGCACGAAAGAGTTAACCTTGTTTGTCTCGTAACTTCCGCAGCATTGTTTCTAATAGGACCTCTTACTTTAATCTTACGTGTTTTCAGAACTGGCAATTCCTCATTGGCATTACACTGCATGAATAAATTTTCTGAGATTGCAGTCAGTTCACTTCCGCTATCAATTACAATATTGACTGGGATATGCTTTACCATGGCCTTCACAATTGGTTGAATTTGAAAGGGTTGGTTCTGTTCTTCTTCCTCTTGCATCAACGAATCCTCCACTGAATCATACATGAGTCTTTTTAGGAATTTCCCTTGTGAATTCGAACTTTCTGTAGGATAAGCTTCGACTGCTACTTCTCTGTCTTTTATTTCTTCTTCTCTATTTCTTCCTTCTTTTACGCTTTCTTCTACATCCTCTACTTTTTCCTCATCCTCGTCTATCTTCTCCTTTTTCGTCGCTACTTCCACATAATCGCATCTAAATACACTAATTATCGCTTCATAACTTCCTTCATTATATACGTTGGGTTGTGTGCCCACTCGTAACTTATTTTCAACTTCTGTGGACTGCGCGTTAACTTCATTGAATTCGCTTTCCCTGGTTTCCACCTCAAATAGCTCTGCAATACTCATTACTTCATCCTTCCCTCCTACATTCGTTGTGCATGCCTCTGGTAATTCATCTTCCTCGTCAGTATTCTCCCAATTAATTTAGTCCCAACACGATATTGTTATTTTCTTGTCTTCGTTTTCATCTGGTCCCTGCGAATTTGTTTCTTCTTTCCTCTCTTCTCGTGATAAGATTTTTACTTCTCTGTTCAAGGTGCTGTAATTGTCCTGAGTCGGTGCGTCATTCTCTTTGGCATGGGCGCTTAGCTGTCAAATCGAACTTTTATTGGGGTTTGGTGGTTTTACCTCCACGTCTTCTATCTGTATTCGCTTTTCTTGTTTAGCTTGTTGATAGTGGTTTCTTTGTTGATAATTTGTCGGTCTATTGGTTCTCCAGTACCCGTTCCGGTTGTCGTTATTCCCTCTGTAATAGTTGTTGCCGTTCCTGGGTGAATTATAGTTATTGCCATATTCTCTTCTAAATCCATAACCGGTTCTTTGTTGAAATCTATTGTCGTTTCTTGGTGCGAAGTTATCACTTGGTTCGTAATTGTTTCTTCGTGCTATGTCTTGTGGATTCCACTGCTTTTTGCTTTCGTTTTCACGTGTGCTTCGTCTTTTTCTTGCATCATCTTCCGAGAATATGAACTCTAGTTCCCATAGAATACCTTTAAATGCATCGACGTCATTGCCTCCGCGACCTACTGATGATTGCTGGTATTTCAATGGTAGCTTCATCGCCCATAATTTAATCAACTGTCCGTCACTGTATGATACATCTAAGCATTGATTTTTGTTTGCCATTACTTCGAAAAATTTCACGGGACTCTTCTCTCCTGAATTTTCAAATTATGGGTTCTGTAATAATTCGTACTTCACTCTGTTCTGTGCTTCGCTGGACCAATGTCGTGCGAGAAACTTCTCTCTGAAATCTTCGTACGATCGGCATGTCGCTGCAACATTCTGCATGGTTTCTGCGACTGTTCCTGACATGTGTGCACATATAAAGTCTAATTTGTGTGCTAGCGTCCAGTGCTCTGGTAATCCTACTCGGAATTGATCAATAAAATTTCGTGGATGTAATGAGTTTCCTTCTCGAAAGTGTTGAAATTTTCTGACTGTGAAGAAATGATCGTTGTCGTACTTCGTCATAATACCGTATGAAATTCGCGATTCTTTGCCACTTTTGTTTGTGATCATTTCTCTCGTCGTTCTTTCCTGTTGTGGTAGATCCATTGGATATTGTCCACTGTAACTTTCGCGTACCCGCGGTGCAGGCTGTCTGATTTCACGTATGTTACTTTCCGCCTGTGATTGGAATCGCAAATGCGTAATATCTTCGTTAATTTCTTGTTTCTCCGGAGCTGTTACAGATACGGACGTGGTTGCAGACTCTGTGCTTGTTCGACCTGTTCACTACGCTCTCCAATGGTTTGCAACAACTCTGTTCGCAATTTCTGAAATTGTCGCTTCGTTTGCGCTTCCATTTTGACTATGCGGTTATCATATCTTTTCAGCGCTGCTTTTGTGATACGTTTGTGTAACACACTGTTTTCAACAATTTTACTCGCTGTACCTGCTGCTCGTCTAGAAATTTCGTTTATCTGTTTCCTTAGTTTCTTGACTTCTCCCTGGGTGTTGTTACATAATGTTTTGATCTCGTCCTGAGTGTCATTACACAATGTTTGTACGTCCACATATACCTTGTCAATGTCTGTTCTCAATTGATTGTAACCTGTTATTAAGTTTCCTATCACTTCTCGAGATTCTTTTGCCTCGCCTTCAATATGACTTAGGTGTAATTGAATTTTTTTTGTTTTGTTCTTTAATCTCATGCATTTGTCTCGTGGTTTCTGCATTCTGAATTTTAATTTGGTTCGCAATTTCTTTATTTTGCCTTGTCATGATTTCCGTAATTTGTTGTAACAATTCTGCCAGATTTGTGGGTCCTATTGCGTTTTCTTCCGACGTCCTACGCTCTGTGTTTTCGCCCAAGTGTTGGTTCGCAACCGATTGCATTGAACTGTGCTGTGACACTTTCTGCTCGCATTTCTTGTACTCTGTGGTGAGGGAGCTTTGATTACATGTACTATGGGTTCAACGTATTCAAGACGCAAGTTAGAATCCTCATCGACTGTCTCTCTACTTTCCTGCTCCTCTGTCGCACGCTGACCTATGTTTTCTGTGCCTTGTCGTACATTGTCCTCGTTATGGTGCGTTATATGTCCTATTTCTCGCGATACTGCATCGTCTGTTGTACTGTCCTCTATTCTCTGTCCATTTTCATGCTGGGTCTCTACCTCAATTCGGTCAAGGTCTCGATCTGCCATTGCTGCTCTTTCCGAATCCCTTATTTTCTGTTCTAAAAGCAATTCACGCACCCTACGTAGCGCAACATGCGCTCACACGATCTCACGCGTTTCATAAACTTTTTGTTCACACGACTTGACACTACCAAGACTGACAATCCATTCACTCACTTGTTGGGTCAGAACCAACTTATCAACGATGTATCCGCCACCTGTGCACTTGCATTGAAGAGAAAACTTAATTCTAACAATTTTCAAAATTCATAACTTAATTATGCTATTGCCACTGCTACAATGTTTCACTATTTGTTGAATACTTTATTACTATCTATCGCTGCAGCTACTTTTTTCGACTATGTATAACTTTAGAAAAAAATTTTTTTACTACAAAAATTTTTCAGCAGGATATTGTTCTGACCTAGTTAGGCATGTGGTCGACATTCAATTATGGTATTTTACCATCCTGGCAGGGTCGCCATTTTCTAAACATTCATGGTGGTGTCTGTTTGCTCTATATCGTGTCTCCCTATCACATTCGCGCAACAACGCTCTGAGCGTGTTTTTTTAGGGAATTGACTAGTTTGAACCTGGGACCTGTTGCTGGTAAGGAGACGCCAGACCACACATGACATGTAGAATTCAGAAGAGTTCAGTGAGACTAGCGATGATATAACCAAATACTAAATGATTTCAGTGTCAGCTCCACTGCACTCCCTGTAAAAGAATCTTAATACTAACTAAATATAGTGGAAAGGGTTCAAGGCTTTCCTATTTTTAGTTAGCTGGTAAAATAACGTCGAAAAAGCAGTTAAGTTTACCACTGGAAATTTTATTCTACTCACAAAACGTACCTGAGACGCGAAAAAGTCTCACGCCAAAACGTGTGGGTGGTAGTGGCCCTTTTTGTGTTATCGTAAGATCTATACTGTTTTTCTGGAGGGCTCTAGCTTTTAGGCTTTTAACATGCGCTGGGGGGTGGTCCTTGACGTAACAGGGACGCGAAAAAGTCTCACGCTAAAACGTGCTGGTGGTAGACTTAGAGGTACGCTGCCTACGTGGGTGTCCAGTCCGTCCGTTATCGTAGGGCCTTCTAGCTTAACACGGTTCTGCTCTCGGCTTCTGTCCTCGTTTCTCCCCTCGGAAATGCGTCTGCCTCACGGTGGGAAGGTACGACATGCATTTAGGCATTCTTGTTTTAGTCTGTGGCATTCCGTTTGCTCACTCGTTACTTGTATTACTTTGGTTAATTTAATGTCACGATTTATTCAGAGCTATGTGACATACTAGTAGATTTGCTTATTATGTCAGGGTTTTCATGGAAGGTGTTGGATTTACCTGACACCTTACATATCACCACCCTTCGAACTTAATTTTTGCACTGAAGTTAGGCAATGATTGAATTGTTGTCTAAGTCAGTCAAAAATTTTCTAATTTATCTAAATTTTGTTGCGTACTGTTCAGCCACATTAATCTGTTCTATGCTAGTTCGTATTACTAATTTATATTTTTATATTCTTTCACATTATAATTAAAAATGCCAAGAGAAGAATATTTTTATGCTATTATTAATCTTTAATTATTTTCTTTCTTTATTAAGTCTGAATTTTTTTTAAGAAGTATGTTTTCGAAAGTGAGGAGTCTTTCACATCGTTTTTCTTAGAAATATTGTTTATATAAATGTAGTAATTAAGTAAAATCTATTTGTAACACATTTTCTAAATATCATGTGCAAGTAAAATGTTTTTGTTTCTAGACACTCATTTCAACATTGTTACACTAACAAATATGAATCATTTCCAAGAATTGCTTTGACAAAGTAATATACATACACAAGACTTGAGATATAATCCTAACAAATGGTACAAATGTTAAAGAAAGGGAAAACATCCAACAAGATAATTTTTTATTCTTTGTTGTTATAAGGATAAAATAAGTAAAATATAGTTATTCTTTTATTTTTATTAGGAAAAAATAAGTGGTATATAGTTTCTTTATATACCGTCCATTTCAGAACTAATGACTTATTTTTATGGATAGTCTATTTTTTACTTAAGTCCATAGTCAATGACTGTTATTTTTTTTAATTTATTAGCTGTCTGGTGTGCTTTACTTATTTAGTTTGTGACACGTTTCTTTTGCACAATTCCTACATCACATAATTTGATTTCACACATTCACATAATCCTATGAATGTTCAAGCATGAGGTTGGTGAATGTTTTTGCATGAAGGTGATGGACTTGAGCAAGATGGATGTGGGCAAGTATTTGATGTACAGCTTCGTTCGTCGTGCCTTGTTGGCTTTGCAAGTGTGTGTTGCTGTTGTGGAGGTCCCATAATGGAATGGAGCTGTGAGTGCAGAATCTCGTGGTTTACAGGCTTTGTATGCGTGAAAGTCATCGTTATGTGTCGCTGAATGCGGTCGTTTTGCGTTGTAATACTTCTCAGACGATTAGTTTACAATAGGATAGGGATTTTGGAAGGTATGTCATCTATTCTTCACCCATCTTCTTTCTTGGTCTCAATCTTGCGAATCCTCAACTTCTGTTCTTCCTCCTTTTTCTCTACTTCTTACTTGCTTCTTGGTTCTTCTCTGGGTAGGATATGGAAATATTTATTGATAACTATTAGTTTTGAAGTTCTCCTCCTAGTAACAGTTTGATACACTGTTTGGGTGTGTCATTTATACTTTTTGGAAGTTTTCTTCAGTTTCGTGCATCAGCGTGCTGTTTAATAGCAGTAGTGTGACTTTTACGCATATTTTTTGCCAGTGGTGGCTTGCCCAAGCGGTCTTCTCATCTGGCCATTTTTTGCTCGCTCCATTCATTCGGGGCTCGGAGACCCTTGCGGCGTTCGCCATCCCAGCGCCGTCCCACCATGTCTCAGAAGGGGTCTGTCACTCTGAGGCTCGGTGTTCCATCCCTGCAGGGTTCCTCCTAGCGGGCAATTTTATTGCCCACTTTCGCTACAAGGGCCTTCTGTTGGTTTTGCTGTCCTTTCCCTTCTCTCGACGCTCCTGCTATGTAGGAATCGTGTTTTGCTAATTACGCCCTTTTCTTTCTTGATACATCTCGCGTTGCAACTTGTGGGTCGTTGCCTCTGGTCTTTGTTGGAGTTTTTACAATGGTTCTTATAAAAAGTTTTACTTATAATCATCTAAAATATGTTTAGTAGGTACATTGCTTTGCGCCCTCTTAAAAAGCTTTACACATTTGGGCGCCCTTTTCCATGTTACAATTCTAAGATATTTTCAGTCTTAACGTCTACTCAAGAAACCTCAAATTCGTTTTTTATTTTTGTGTAGTGGCGTGGTGTATGGCATTTTAGTATTTCATGCTGTTAGACTATCTATGCTTTATCCCTTCACCTTAAGCTATGGTACTATTGGTGTTATTATTGAAACTACTTTCTTTTCCCCACCTTCCTCTCTCTTCATTCTACTTTCTCCTGACGATCTTATCTGCAACATAATCTTGCAATATTGTGCTGATTATTTACCAGTAATAAAATTAATCTTCAAACTTTTTGATATGGCTCACATGGTGAAGTCCTAAGGTTTTCCCTGTTTTTGGGTTCATTAGTTAGACAGCATTATCATGAGCAACTCGGCTAATTATGACAGGTCCTTTGTATGCTGCGTAAAACGTATGTATTTTGTGTTTCTGTTTGCTGGAGAGATGGTGTGTTTTTACAAATACTTTCTGGCCTACTGAGAATGTTCTTTTAGTTGCTGTTCTATCTCCTCTTTCTTTTCTTTTAATGGCTGCCTTTCTGATGTTGGAGAGTGCTGTTGCTATGATTTGTTTGTGCTGTCTATGTGGTACAATAGGAAATCTAACATTTTCTCTGGTTATGTTTGGGGATTCAATATTTTTAAGTAAAGTAACTGGAGGTAGTAGTGTAGTGCTAAATGCCATTTCATTCATTACTTCTTGAAAATTTATAAGGTATATATCCCAAGTGTTGTGTCTTTTGACTGCATATAATCGACATAAAGTGCCTATGTCCTTCATAGATCGTTCTGCTGGATTTACGATAGGTTTGTACTTAGATATGTAGACGGGTTTTATTTTGTGTTGTTTTAACGTGTTCTGCCATTGCACTGATTTGTATTGTGGGCCATTATCGGAAATTATTCGTTCCACTCGACCTACTTGTCTGAGAAAATCTTGTCTAAAGGCTTTACTTATTGCAAGATCTGTTGCCCGTTTCAATGGTGTCAAGGTAACATGTTTAGAAGTAAGTTCCAAAACGACAAATATGAAAATACACCCATTTTTGTGCGTGGAAGGGGCCCCATCAAATCTGTTGCAGCTATTTGTTATAATCTTTTAGGGATTATTGGAAATATAGGTGGTTTGGTTTGGAAAGTGACGTGTTTAGCCCTCATACATTTTTTGCATTTGACTAATACTGTTCTAATTTGTCTTTCCATATTAGGAAAATGGCTTGTTTGTTTTATTTTTAAAAAGCATTTCTTTGGTCCAAAGTGGCCATTACTTAAATGTGTATACCATATGTACTTATTAATTAGTTCATCTGGGATATAAATTAACCATTCATTCGTTGCAACATTTCGTCTAAAAGATAAAACATTGTTTTTTTACGAGATAGTGCTGTCGAATGTCTGGAAAATCCTTACATCTCCACTTGTGTTTGATTCCTAGTATTTCGGGATCCTTGTCCTGTTCTTCGCCTATGTTTTTCAATGCTGTCGTAATGTAGTTTTCGAAAGGAACTTGTTTCATATAGTACATTGTAAACTGGTCTTCTGCTGCTTCCAGACCTATGTTTTTGGATGCACCCTGAGGACATCGTGATAAAGCATCTGCCAATACATTCGCTGGTCCTGGTATGTGTGTAATAGTGAAGTCAAATTCTTGTAGTATTAACATCCATCTGGCTAACCTCCCATGAGTTAGTTTGGCGGATAACAGAAATTCTAATGCTTTGTGGTCAGTATATACTTTTGTTTTTCTTCCGAATAGGAAGTATCGAAAACGTTGGAAGCCCCATACAATGGCCAATGCTTCCAGCTCTGTGACTGAATAGTTTTTCTCGCTTTTTGTGAGTACCCGACTGGCAAAGGCAATTGTCTTATATGATCTTAGCCCTGCCTGTTCGTATTCTTGAAATAAAACAACTCCTAAACCTGTTTTCGCACTACCAGTGGCCATACAAAAATTTTGTGTTAGATCAGGATGTGCTAAAACTGGTGCTGTCGTTAGTGAGTTTTTCACTTTTAAAAATTCTTCATTGGCTTGTTGATCCCATACCCATGGCGCGTTTTATCCAGTCAATGCAGATAGGCGTGGTGTTGCGAGAGAGTCGATCCAAATAAATTTTTTATAGAATCCGGTGGACCTAGAAATCCTCTGAGAGTTTTATTATTATATGGAGTACAGAATTCTTTGATTGCCGTTAGTTTTTCTGGATCGGCCATTACCACTTTCTCGGAAATTATGTGTCCTAGAAATTTGACCTCTCGCCTTCCAAATTTGGATTTTGTTATATTTACTGTGACCCCATGCTCTTTCATGATCTGTAAAAACTGATTTAATGTGTCGTTGTGATGTTCCCAAGAGGGTTCTGCTATAATCACATCATCAACATAACAAGTAATTTTTTGTAAAATTTCAGCACTGAGTATAGCACTAAATCCCCTAAGAAACGCTGCTGATGATATGTTTAAACCAAATGGCAATCGTTTAAACTGGTAACATCTACCGAATACTATAAATGCTGTAAATTTTCTACATTCTGGGGCCAATTCTACTTGCCAGAAACTACTCCATAAATCAATTGATGAAAATATCTTAGCACCATGGAAGTTTTGTATCAATTCCTCTAATTTTTCTGGGCGATCCGTCTCAGTGATTATGATTGTGTTGGTCTGTCTGGAATCAAGCACTAACCTGATGTTCCCATCTCGTTTTTGTACAATATGGAGCGGGCTGTTATATGTGGAGATAGCTGGTTCAATAATATCGTCATCTAACATTTTAGATATCTCCTGGAATACTGTATTCCTGTAGCTTAATGGGATTGTATAGGGTGGCACTCTAAATGGTTTGTGCTGTTTTACTTCAAACTTGTACTGAAAGTGTTTAATACTGCCAGTCTTAGGTAAAAATACCTCTGCTTTATCTCGTAAAATACCCTCTAATTCTCTTTTACTGTGTTAAGAAATACCTTGCACTTCTTACAAATTTTCGTAAATTTCTTTATGGACTTCTAACATGAGTTGAGGCGATTCCTTCTTTTCTGCGTACCATTCTAATTCTTCATCCTCTTTTTCTCGCGTCATTCTTAATTGTTTGTTTATAAGTGGTATTTCTTCTAATTTTAGCTTTTGCTCAAAGAGAAGTGTGACATTCCCGAATGTTACGCTACATTTCCCCATATCTATCATCGCTCGTCTCTCATTTAAAAAATCTGCACCTATAATCAAATCTACAATTAGTTTAGGTATAATCACGAAGTTGGCTTCGATCTTTTGACCTTGGCACGAAAGAGTTAACCTTGTTTGTCTCGTAACTTCCGCAGCATTGTTTCTAATAGGACCTCTTACTTTAATCTTACGTGTTTTCAGAACTGGCAATTCCTCATTGGCATTACACTGCATGAATAAATTTTCTGAGATTGCAGTCAGTTCACTTCCGCTATCAATTACAATATTGACTGGGATATGCTTTACCATGGCCTTCACAATTGGTTGAATTTGAAAGGGTTGGTTCTGTTCTTCTTCCTCTTGCATCAACGAATCCTCCACTGAATCATACATGAGTCTTTTTAGGAATTTCCCTTGTGAATTCGAACTTTCTGTAGGATAAGCTTCGACTGCTACTTCTCTGTCTTTTATTTCTTCTTCTCTATTTCTTCCTTCTTTTACGCTTTCTTCTACATCCTCTACTTTTTCCTCATCCTCGTCTATCTTCTCCTTTTTCGTCGCTACTTCCACATAATCGCATCTAAATACACTAATTATCGCTTCATAACTTCCTTCATTATATACGTTGGGTTGTGTGCCCACTCGTAACTTATTTTCAACTTCTGTGGACTGCGCGTTAACTTCATTGAATTCGCTTTCCCTGGTTTCCACCTCAAATAGCTCTGCAATACTCATTACTTCATCCTTCCCTCCTACATTCGTTGTGCATGCCTCTGGTAATTCATCTTCCTCGTCAGTATTCTCCCAATTAATTTAGTCCCAACACGATATTGTTATTTTCTTGTCTTCGTTTTCATCTGGTCCCTGCGAATTTGTTTCTTCTTTCCTCTCTTCTCGTGATAAGATTTTTACTTCTCTGTTCAAGGTGCTGTAATTGTCCTGAGTCGGTGCGTCATTCTCTTTGGCATGGGCGCTTAGCTGTCAAATCGAACTTTTATTGGGGTTTGGTGGTTTTACCTCCACGTCTTCTATCTGTATTCGCTTTTCTTGTTTAGCTTGTTGATAGTGGTTTCTTTGTTGATAATTTGTCGGTCTATTGGTTCTCCAGTACCCGTTCCGGTTGTCGTTATTCCCTCTGTAATAGTTGTTGCCGTTCCTGGGTGAATTATAGTTATTGCCATATTCTCTTCTAAATCCATAACCGGTTCTTTGTTGAAATCTATTGTCGTTTCTTGGTGCGAAGTTATCACTTGGTTCGTAATTGTTTCTTCGTGCTGTGTCTTGTGGATTCCACTGCTTTTTGCTTTCGTTTTCACGTGTGCTTCGTCTTTTTCTTGCATCATCTTCCGAGAATATGAACTCTAGTTCCCATAGAATACCTTTAAATGCATCGACGTCATTGCCTCCGCGACCTACTGATGATTGCTGGTATTTCAGTGGTAGCTTCATCGCCCATAATTTAATCAACTGTCCGTCACTGTATGATACATCTAAGCATTGATTTTTGTTTGCCATTACTTCGAAAAATTTCACGGGACTCTTCTCTCCTGAATTTTCAAAATATGGGTTCTGTAATAATTCGTACTTCACTCTGTTCTGTGCTTCGCAGGACCAATGTCGTGCGAGAAACTTCTCTCTGAAATCTTCGTACGATCGGCATGTCGCTGCAACATTCTGCATGGATTCTGCGACTGTTCCTGACATGTGTGCACATATAAAGTCTAATTTGTGTGCTAGCGTCCAGTTTTCTGGTAATCCTACTCGGAATTGATCAATAAAATTTCGTGGATGTAATGAGTTTCCTTCTCGAAAGTGTTGAAATTTTCTGACTGTGAAGAAATGATCGTTGTCGTACTTCGTCATAGTACCGTATGAAATTCGCGATTCTTTGCCACTTTTGTTTGTGATCATTTCTCTCGTCGTTCTTTCCTGTTGTGGTAGATCCATTGGATATTGTCCACTGTAACTTTCTCGTACCCGCGGTACAGGCTGTCTGATTTCACGTATGTTACTTTCCGCCTGTGATTGGAATCGCAAATGCGTAATATCTTCGTTAATTTCTTGTTTCTCCTGAGCTGTTACAGATACGGACGTGGTTGAAGACTCTGTGCTTGTTCGACCTGTTCACTACGCTCTCCAATGGTTTGCAACAACTCTGTTCGCAATTTCTGAAATTGTCGCTTCGTTTGCGCTTCCATTTTGGCTATGCGGTTATCATATCTTTTCAGCGCTGCTTTTGTGATACGTTTGTGTAACACACTGTTTTCAACAATTTTACTCGCTGTACCTGCTGCTCGTCTAGAAATTTCGTTTATCTGTTTCCTTAGTTTCTTGACTTCTCCCTGGGTGTTGTTACATAATGTTTTGATCTCGTCCTGAGTGTCATTACACAATGTTTGTACGTCCACTTATACCTTGTCAATGTCTGTTCTCAATTGATTGTAACCTGTTATTAAGTTTCCTATCACTTCTCGAGATTCTTTTGCCTCGCCTTCAATATGACTTAGGTGTAACTGAATTTTTTTTGTTTTGTTCTTTAATCTCATGCATTTGTCTCGTGGTTTCTGCATTCTGAATTTTAATTTGGTTCGCAATTTCTTTATTTTGCCTTGTCATGATTTCCGTAATTTGTTGTAACAATTCTGCCAGATTTGTGGGTCCTATTGCGTTTTCTTCCGACGTCCTACGCTCTGTGTTTTCGCCCAAGTGTTGGTTCGCAACCGTTTGCATTGAACTGTGCTGTGACACTTTCTGCTCGCATTTCTTGTACTCTGTGGTGAGGGAGCTTTGATTACATGTACTATGGCTTCAACGTATTCAAGACGCAAGTTAGAATCCTCATCGACTGTCTCTCTACTTTCCTGCTCCTCTGTCGCACGCTGACCTAGGTTTTCTGTGCCTTGTCGTACATTGTCCTCGTTATGGTGCATTATATGTCCTATTTCTCGCGATACTGCATCGTCTGTTGTACTGTCCTCTATTCTCTGTCCATTTTCATGCTGGGTCTCTACCTCAATTCGGTCAAGGTCTCGATCTGCCATTGCTGCCTTTTCCGAATCCCTTATTTTCTGTTCTAAAAGCAATTCACGCACCCTACGTAGCGCAACATGCGCTCACACGATCTCACGCGTTTCATAAACTTTTTGTTCACACGACTTGACACTACCAAGACTGACAATCCATTCACTCACTTGTTGGGTCAGAACCAACTTATCAACGATGTATCCGCCACCTGTGCACTTGCATTGAAGAGAAAACTTAATTCTAACAATTTTCAAAATTCATAACTTAATTATGCTATTGCCACTGCTACAATGTTTCACTATTTGTTGAATACTTTATTACTATCTATCGCTGCAGCTACTTTTTTCGACTATGTATAACTTTAGAAAAAAAATTTTTTTACTACAAAAATTTTTCAGCGGGATATTGTTCTGACCTAGTTAGGCATGTGGTCGACATTCAATTATGGTATTTTACCATCCTGGCAGGGTCGCCATTTTCTAAACATTCATGGTGGTGTCTGTTTGCTCTATATCGTGTCTCCCTATCACATTCGCGCAACAACGCTCTGAGCGTGTTTTTTAGGGAATTGACTAGTTTGAACCTGGGACCTGTTGCTGGTAAGGAGACGCCAGACCACACATGACATGTAGAATTCAGAAGAGTTCAGTGAGACTAGCGATGATATAACCAAATACTAAATGATTTCAGCGTCAGCTCCACTGCACTCCCTGTAAAAGAATCTTAATACTAACTAAATATAGTGGAAAGGGTTCAAGGCTTTCCTATTTTTAGTTAGCTGGTAAAATAACGTCGAAAAAGCAGTTAAGTTTACCACTGGAAATTTTATTCTACTCACAAAACGTACCTGAGACGCGAAAAAGTCTCACGCCAAAACGTGTGGGTGGTAGTGGCCCTTTTTGTGTTATCGTAAGATCTATACTGTTTTTCTGGAGGGCTCTAGCTTTTAGGCTTTTAACATGCGCTGGGGGGTGGTCCTTGACGTAACAGGGACGCGAAAAAGTCTCACGCTAAAACGTGCGGGTGGTAGACTTAGAGGTACGCTGCCCACGTTGGTGTCCAGTCCGTTCGTTATCGTAGGGCCTTCTAGCTTAACACGGTTCTGCTCTCGGCTTCTGTCCTCGTTTCTCCTCTCAAAACTGAGTCTGCCTCACGGTGGGAAGGTCCGACATGCATTTAGGCATTCATGTGTTAGTCTGTGGCATTCCGTTTGCTCACTCGTTACTTGTGTTACTTTGGTTAATTTAATGTCACGATTTATACGGAGCTATGTGACATACTACTAGATTTGCTTATGTGTCAGGGTTTTCATGGAAGGTGTTGGATTTACCTGACACCTTACAAACCGTACGAAAGCTTTCCCTTCGCCCCTCATAGGCTAGTAGGTATTACGATTCACGGCATCTTGTGTCCCCATGTGTCGACTTGTCTCCCATGTGTCTCGACTTAGCTCGGCTGACGCGAAAGCTGACGCTTGCAAATGGGCGTATATGTGGAGGACAGGCGCTAGAAACGACTAGGAGAGGGCACATCGACAAACACACTTTTGTTTGTCAAACTTGGGACTTGCCTGGTAGTCTCTCGCGTTGCCCTTTAGGGAAGCCACAACACAACGACCACGGAAACGTCCGCGAGAAGAGATAAAACTCGGCACGAGAAAAATATGTTCAGCTATTTCTTTTCGATCGACCGGGCTATCGGACGTGCGACGCGTGCACTGCTGCCACTGTCGTCTCTAGTAAAATCTCCACGGCGTGTTTCTGCGTAATTTACTTATTCTATAAGATGAAGGGAGAACGTTAGTCTCAGAATGTTTAAAATGCATTGTCAGATGTGGGGTTCTAACCCACGCCCCTTACAGTAACCAGAGCTTAAATCTGGGGCCTTACACAGCTTGGCGTATCTGACGTACAACACAACCGCTCCAGTGACTTCCATCTTTATCAAGATCTCAGGAACCTCACTCCGAAATCTGTTTCTTTTTTCGGTAGGTGATAATTTTGTCAGATTAAGAGAATATAAGACGCAATGTCAGATGTGGCTTAAGAAACGCCCCCACCCTTTCAGAAACCAATGTGGAGCGTTTGCTTCCGTCGCTTCCAGTTTGAACCGTAACTAGCAAATCAGTATTTAGTAATAGGAACATTTTCACATTGATGCAAAGAAAACTAGATATTAACGAACGGCGAAAGAGACCGTTTCCTAGCAACAGCCACGCTGTGCACTACTCACTCGTGTGAAGCCAATGAAATACTTCATGTGAGGCTCTAACTGTCGACCTTCGCTTTACAACACTTAGGCACACTTCCGGTGGTACCGACGCATACATACTGAAACGTCTTTGGATCGTCAGTGAGTACTTCATATTAGAAATCTCGTGTTCACCCTGATGTGCGTTAAAGGGCCGATTTATCAGAGAAAGTCACTTCTGCGCATAGTTACAGTATGGCGCCCTAGGAGCACCAGGAAAACGGGGTCAGCGGTGCTCGCCTTGCACTCGGCTTTGATCGCCTACAGAGCTATCGACTTCGGCATCTGGCGCCAGGAGGGTAGGCGACACATGACGGCGCAGGCATCACGTAGCAGAAGGCGGTGGTAGTATGTCGGTCAGAATGGTTGCTTCCCAAGTAGCTGCTCCGGGTTTGAAACCCAAACATCGCACGGAAAATGTCTCCTTTACTCAGGAAGGTGTTTTCAAGCACACGAATCCTTTCCCTTCGCATCTCATAGGCTAGTGCGTATTACAATTCACAGCATCTTGTGTCCCCATGTGTCGACTTGTCTCGACTTTGCTCAGCTGATGCGAAAGCTGTCGCTTGAAAATGGGCGTATATGTAGACGACAGGCGCTAGAAACGACCGGGAGAGGCCATATCGCAAAACACACAAAGGACTCATTCATTTGACTGTGGCCACATGTTCGCGCCTTTGCGTACCGACAGCAACAGGGGGGTCAGCGTGCTAGACCGTACCATTACTGCACAGCTTCACCAAAAAGTAAGGAAAAAGGGAAAACTGAAGAAACCAACAGCACGAGGACTTCCTAGTTCCTCACCCACCCGAGTACTAACAACGCCCAACGCTGCCTAATTTCGGTGATCGGACATTGACCAGTGTCGTTGGCTCTGCATACAAGTTGGGGAGAATGTTGCCAGATGTGCGGACGTCTTAGTCAGTCTACTGATCACGTGGAACTTGCCTGGTAGGCTCTCGCGTTGCCCTTTAGGGAAGCCACAACACAACGACCATGGAAACGTCCGTGAGAAGAGCTAAAACTAGCAACAGTTACGCTATGTATTACGCACTCTTGTGAAGCCAATGAGACTCAGTGGAAGACGACCGTCAGGTGACCGAGGCAGCAATAGTCCCTTGTATATAAGTCGGGTGGATATCGATGTTCGAATCGATACGCAATTTGTGTGTTCCATCGTCAATACCAGGATGGGACGGTCAGAATTAACTGTGAGTTTTGAATCAGAGACAAAAAACTTGACTGCCAAGAGTACGTCCGTCTGGTGATCAATGTATTGAATCGCGACGCAATTAACTTTCAGATAACCGAGGCAGCAATAGACACTTAAGTCGGCTGAAGGACGAAAAATTATATCACATCCAAATATGTGTGCTCCACTGTCATTAAGAGGGTCAGAACGGTACAGTTAACTCACAGGATAACGGTCGTCAGGTGACGGAGGAAGTAAGATACCCTTGGAGACAAGTCGTCTGGAGGATGATGTACTGAGTCGGTAGGTAGTTTGTGTGTTCCATCGTCATGAATAGGGTGGTAACGTGGCAATTAACTGTCAGTTTTGTGTCGGATTCGAGAAACTTTACTCACTGGAGAACGATCATGTAGTGACCCAGGCAGTAATAGATGCTTGGAGATAATTCTGCTGGAAGACGATGTATGGAATCGTGTCACAAATTGTGTGTTCCATCCTCATTGAGATTGTGGGAGGAATACAATTAACTGTCAGCTTTGCGTCGGATTCGAGAAACTTGACTCACAGGAAAACAACAGTCAGATGACCGAGGCACCAATAGCCCCTTGTAGATAAGTCATCTGGCCATCAATGTATTGAATCGCGACGCTATTTGCGTGTTCCGTCGTCAGTAACAGGATGGGACAGCAAGAATTAACTGTGAGTACGTCCATCTGGTGACCGATACAGCGTTACACCTTATAGCTAAGTCTGCTGTGCAATAATGTATTGAATCGCGACGCTATTTGTGTGTTCCATCGCCATTAGGATTATGGGTGGGTTACAATTAACTTTCAGACGACCGAGGCAGTAATAGACACCTAAGATAAGTCAGCTGGAGGACGATAAATTGAATCACGTCGAAATATGTGTGTTCCTTTGTCATTAAGAGGGTCAGAACGGTACAGTTAACTCAGTTTTGAGTCGGATTCGAGAAACTATACTCACTGGATAACGGTCATCAGGTAACGGAAACAGTAATATACCCTTGGAGACATGTCGGCTGGAGGACAATGTATTGAATCGGTAGGCAATTTGTGTGCTCCATCGTCATTAAGATGGCGATAACGTGGTAATTAATTGTCAGTTTTGGGTCGGATTCGAGAGACTTTACTCACAGGAGAACGATCATGTGGTGACCCAGGCAGTAATAGATGCTTGGAGATAATTCTGCTGGAAGAAGGTGTATAGAATCGCGTCGCAATATGTGTATTCCATCGTCATTCAGAGGGCGGAAGGAATACAATTAACTGTCAGTTTTGCGTCGGATTCGAGAAACTTGACTCACAGGAAAACGACAATCAGGTGACCAATGCAGCAGTAGCCCCTTGTAGATAAGTCGGCTGGAGATCGATGTATTGAATCGCGACACAGTTTGTGTGTTGCATCGTCATTAGGAGGCTATGTGGGTTACAATTAACTTTCAGGTGACCGAGGGAGCAATAGACACGTGGAGACAAGTCGGCTGAAGGACGCTAAATTGAATCACTTCGAAATATGTGTGTTCCATTGTCATTAAGAGGGTCAGAACGTTACAGTTAACTGTCAGTTTCTCGTCGGATTCGAAAAACTAAACTCACCCGATAACGGTCATCAGGTTACTGAGGAAGTAATATACCTTTGGAAACGAGTCGGATTGAGGACGATGTATTGAATCGGTAGGCAATTTGTGTGTACCATTTTCATTAACAGGGTGGTAACGTCGCAATTAACTGTCAGTTTTGGGTCGGATTCGAGAAACTTTACTCACAGGAGAACGAGCATGTGCTGACCCAGGCAGTAATAAATACTTGAAAAAAATTCTGCTGGAAGACGATGTATTGAATCGCTACGCAATATGTGTGTTCCATCGTCATTGAGAGGGTGGGATTATTACAATTAACTGTCAGTTTTGCGTCGCATTCTAGAAATTAGACTCACAAGAAAACGAGGCAGCAATAGACCCTTGTAGATAGGGCGGCTGGAGATCGATGTATTGAATCGCGACGCTATTTGTTTGTTCAATCGTCAATACCAGGAATGGACCGCAAGAATTAACTGTGAGTTTTGAGTGGGAGACAAGAAACTTGCCTGCCAAGAGTACGTCCGTGTGGTGAACGAGGCAGCGTTAGACCCTTGGAGATAAGTCGGCTGGGGACCAATGTTTTGAATCGAGACGCAATTAACTTTCAGGTGCAAAGGCAGCAATAGACACTTGGAGACAAGTCAGCTGATGTACGATAAATTGAATCACGTCGAAATATGTGTGTTCCATTGTAATTAAGAGGGTCAGAACGGTACAGTTGACTGTCAGTTTTGCGTCGGGTTCGAGAAACTATACTCACAGGTAACGGTCATTAGGTGACGGGGGCAGTAATATATCCTTGGAGACAAGTCGGCTGGAGGACGATGTATTGTATCGGTAGGCAATTTGCATGTTGCATCGTCATTAAAAGGGTGGTAACGTCCCAATTAACTGTCAGTTTTGCGTCGGATTCGAGAAACGTAACGCACAGGAGAACGATCATGTGGTGACCATGGCAGTAATACACTTCTGGAAATTGAAATAAGAACACCGTGCATTCATTGTCCCAGGAAGGGGAAACTTTATTGACACATTCCTGGGGTCAGATACATCACATGATCACACTGACAGAACCACAGGCACATAGACACAGGCAACAGAGCATGCACAATGTCGGCACTAGTACAGTGTATATCCACCTTTCGCAGCAATGCAGGCTGCTTTTCTCCCATGGAGACGATCGTAGAGATGCTGGATGAAGTCCTGTGGAACGGCTTGCCATGCCATTTCCACCTGGCGCCTCACTTGGACCAGCGTTCGTGCTGGACGTGCAGACCGCGTGAGACGACGCTTCATCCAGTCCCAAACATGCTTAATGGGGGACAGATCCGGAGATGTTGCTGGCCAGGGTAGTTGACTTACACCTTCTAGAGCACGTTGGGTGGCACGGGATACATGCGGACGTGCATTGTCCTGTTGGAACAGCAAGTTCCCTTGCCGGTCTAGGAATGGTAGAACGATGGGTTCGATGACGGTTTGGATGTACCGTGCACTATTCAGTGTCCCTTCGACGATCACCAGAGGTGTACGGCCAGTGTAGGAGATCGCTCCCCACACCATGATGCCGGGTGTTGGCCATGTGTGCCTCGATCGTATGCAGTCCTGATTGTGGCGCTCACCTGCACGGCGCCAAACACGCATACGACCATCGTTGGCACCAAGGCAGAAGCGACTCTCAACGCTGAAGACGACACGTCTCCATTCGTCCCTCCATTCACGTTTGTCGCGACACCACTGGGGGCGGGCTGCACGATGTTTGGGCGTGAGCGGAAGACGGCCTAACGGTGTGCGGGACCGTAGCCCAGCTTCATGGAGACGGTTGCGAATGGTCCTCGCCGATACCCCAGGAGCAATAGTGTCCCTAATTTGCTGGGAAGTGGCGGTGCGGTCCCCTACGGCACTGCGCAGGATCCTACGGTCTTGGCGTGCATCCGTGCGTCGTTGCGGTCCGGTCCCAGATCGACGGGCAAGTGCACCTTCTGCCGACCACTGGCGACAACATCGATGTACTGTGGAGACCTCACGCCCCACGTGTTGAGCAATTCGGCGGTACGTCCACCCGGCCTCCCCCATGCCCACTATACGCCCTCGCTCAAAGTCCGTCAACTGCACATACGGTTCACGTCGACGCTGTCGCGGCATGCTACCAGTGTTAAAGACTGCGATGGAGCTCCGTATGCCACGGCAAACTGACTGACACTGACGGCGGCGGTGCACAAATGCTGCGCAGCTAGCACCATTCGACGGCCAACAGCGCGGTTCCTTGTGTGTCCGCTGTGCCGTGTGTGTGATCATTGCTTGTACAGCCCTCTCGCAGTGTCCGGAGCAAGTATGGTGGGTCTGACACACCGGTGTCAATGTGTTTTTTTTTCCATTTCCAGGAGTGTAGATGCTTGGAGATAATTCTGTTGGACTACGGTGTATTGAATCGCGACGCTATTTGTATATTCCATCGTCAATAGCGGGATGGGACGGTAAGAATTAACTGTGAGTTTAGCGTCGGAGACAAGAAACTTGGCTGCCAAGAGTACGTCCATCTTGTGACCGAGGCAGCGTTAGACAATAGGAGATAAGTCGGCTGGAGACCAATATATTGAATCGCGACACAATTTGTGTGTTGCATCGTCATCATGAGGGTGGATGGGTTACAATTAACTTTCATGTGACCGAGGCAGCAATACACACTTGGAGACAGGTCGGCAGAAGGACGATAAATTGAATCACGTCGAAATATGTGAATTCCATTGTTATTAAGAGGGTCAGAACGGTACAGTTAACTGTCAGTTTCGAGTCGGATTCGAGAAACTACACTCACAGGATAACGGCCATCAGGTGACGGAATCAGTAATATACCCTTGGAGACAAGTCGGCTGTAGGACGATGTATTGAATCGGTAGACAATTTGTGTGTTCCATCGTCATTAAGAGGTCGTATCGTCGGAATTAACTTTCAGTTTTGCGACAGATTCGAGATACTTCACTCACAGGAGAACGATCATGTGGTGACCCAGACAGTAATAGATGATTGGAGGTAATTCTGCTGGAAGACGATGTATTCAATCGCGTCGCAATATGTGTATCTATTGCTGAGTTGGTCTCCTGAAAGTTAATTGTAACCCACCCACCCTGCTAATGACGATACAACATAAAAATTGCGTCGCGATTCAATACATTGGTCCCCAGCCAACTTATTTCCGAACGTATAACGCTGCCTCGGTCACCAGATGGACGTACCTTTGGCTGTCAAGTTCCTTGTCTTACCGTCCCATCCTAGTATTGACTATGGAACACACAAATAATGTCAGATTTAATCCATCGAACTCCAGCCGACTCATCTAAAAGGAGCTATTGCTGCCTCGGTCACCTGACTGTCGTTTTCCTGTGAGTCTAGTTTCACGAATCCGACGCAAAACTGACAGTTAATTGTAACCCACCCACCCTCCTAATGACGATACAACATACAAATTGCGACGCCATTCAATACATCGTCTTCCAGCAGAATTATCTCCAAGCATCTATTACTGTCAGGGTGATCACATGATCGTTCTCTTGTGAGTAAAGATTCTGGAATCCGACGCAAAACTGACAATTAACTGTATCTTTCTGACCCTCTTAATGACGATGGAACACACGAATTGCCTACGTATTCAATACATCGTTCTCCTTCCGACTTGTCTCCAAGGGTATATTACTGCCTCCGTCCCCTGATGACCGTTATCCTGTGAGTAAAGTTTCTCGGATCTGACGAAAAACTGACAGTTAACTGTATCCTCCTAATGACAATATAACACACATATTTCGATGTGATTCAATTTATCGTCCTTCAGCCGATTTGTCTCCAAGTTTCTATTCCTGCCTCGGCCACCTGAAAGTTAATTGTAACCCACCCTCCCTCCTAATGACGATGCAACACACAAATTGAGTCGCTATTCACACATTGGACGCCAGCCGTCTTATCTACAAGGGTCTATTGCTGCCTCGGTCACCTGATGGTCGTTTTCCTGTGAGTCTAGTTTATTGAATCCGACGCAAAACTGACAGTCAATTGTAATCCTCCCACTCTCTTAATGAAGAAGGAACACACATATTGCGATGCGATTCAATATATCGCTTCCAGCAGAATTATCCTCAAGCATGTATTACTGCCTCGGTTTCCACATGACCGTTATCCTGTGAGTATAGTTTCTCGAATCCGACGCAAAACTGACAGTTAACTTTATCCTTTGAATGACAATATAACACACATATTTCGATGTGATTCAATTTATCGTCCTTCAGCCGACTTGTCTTCAAGTGTGTATTCCTGCCTCGGTCACCTGAAAGTTAATTGTATCCCACCCACCCTCCTTATGACGATGCAACACACAAAAAGCATCGCGATTCAAAACATTTTTCCTCAGCCGACTTATCTCCGAGGGTCCATCGCTGCCCCGGTCACGATATGGACGTACTCTTGGCAGTCAAATTTCTGGTCTCCGACGCAAAACTCACAGATATTTCTTACTGTCCCATCCTGGTATTGACGATGGAAAACACAAATAGCGTCGCGATTTAAGACATCGATCTCCAGCTGACTTATCTACAAGGGTCAATTGCTGCCTCCGTCACCTGATGGTCGTTTTCCTGTGGGTCTAGTTTCTCGAATCCGACGCAAAACTGACAGTTATTTGTAACCTCCAACCCTCTCAATGGCGATGGAACACATATATTGGAAAGCGATTCAATGCATCCTTTTCCAGCAGAATTCTCTCCAAGCATCTATTACTGACTGGGTCACCACATGATCGTCTCCTGTGAGTAAAGTTTCTCGAATCCGACGCTAAACTGAAAGTTAATTGCGACGTTACCACCCTCTTCATGACGATGGAACACACGAATTTCCTAACGATTCAATACATCGTCCTCCAGCCGACTTGTCTCCTAGGGTATATTACTGTCTTCGTCACCTGATGACCTGTGAGTATAGTTTCTCGAATCCGACGCAAAACTGACAGTTAACTGTACCGTCCTGACCTTCTTAATGACAATGGAACACACATATTTTGACGTGAGACAATTTATCGTAGTTCAGCCGACTTGTCTCCAAGTGTCTATTGCTGAGTCGGTCACCTGAATGTTAATTGTAACCCACCCAACCGCCTAATGACGATGTAACACACAAATTGCGTCGCGATTCTATACATTGGTCCCCAGCCGACTTATCTCCGAGGGTCTAACGCTGCCTCGGTCACGAGACGGAAGTACTCTAGGCAGTCAAGTTTTTTGTCTCCGTCTCAAAACTCACAGTTAATTCATACTGTCCGATCATGGTAATGGCGATGGAACACTCAAATAGCGTCGCGATTCAATACATCGATCTCCAGCCATCTTATCTACAAGGGTCTATTGCTTCCTCGGTCACCTGAAGGTCGTTCTCCTGTGACTCTAGTTTCACGAACCCGACGCAAAACTGACAATTGTAATCCTCCCACCCTCTCAATGACGATGAAACACACTTCTTGCGACGCGATTCAAATTGGAATACGGGTAAGCTACAACAAACTGCGTAGTGAACGCATTATTCTGGCCAAGATAGACATGAAACCCACGCATACTACAGTAGTACAAGTTTATATGCCAACTAGCTCTGCTGATGAAAAAGAAATTGAAGAAATGCATGATCAAATAAAAGAAATTATTCAGATAGTGAAGGGTGACGAAAATTTAATAGTCATGGGTGACTGGGATTCGGTAGTAGGAAATGGGAGAGAAGGAAACGTAGCAGGTGAATTTGGACTGGGGCAAAGAAATGAAAGAGGAAGCCGCCTGATAGAATTTTGCACAGAGTACAACTTAATCATAGCTAACACTTGGTACAAGAACCATAAAAGAAGGCTGTATACATGGAAGAATCCTGGAGATTCTGACAGGTTTCAGATAGATTATATAATGGTAAGACAGAGATTTAGGAACCAGGTTTTAAATTGTAAGACATTTCCAGGGACAGATGTGGACTCTGACCCCAATGGTTACGACCGGTAGATTAAAACTAAAGAAAATGCAAAAAAGGTGGGAATTTAAGGAGATGGGAACTGGATAAACTAAAAGAACCAGAGGTTGTACAGAGTTTCAGGGAGAGCATAAGGGAGCAATTGACAGGAATGGGGGAAAGAAGTACGGTCGAAGAAGAATGGGTAGCTTTGAGGGATGAAGTAGTGAAGGCAGCAGAGGATGAAGTAGGTAAAAAGATGAAGGCTAGTAGAAATCCTTGGGTAACAGAAGAAATATTGAATTTAATTGATGAAAGGAGAAAATATAAAAATGCACTAAATGAAGCAGGCAAAAAGGAATACAGACGTCTCAAAAATGAGATCGACAGGGAGTGCAAAATGGCTAAGCATTAATGGCTAGAGGACAAATGTAAGGATGTAGAGGCTTATCTCACTAGGGGTAAGATAGATACTGCCTACAGGAAAATTAAAGAGACCTTTGGAGATAAGAGAACCACTTGTATGAACATCAAGAGCTCAGATGGAAACCCAGTTCTAAGCAAAGAAGGGAAAGCAGAAAGGTGGAAGCAGTATATAGAGGGTCTATACAAGGGCGATGTACTTGAGGACAATATTATGGAAATGGAAGAGGATGTAGTGGAAGATGAAATGGGAGATACGATACTGCGTGAAGAGTTTGACAGAGCACTGAAAGACCTGAGTCGAAACAAGGCCCAGGGAGTAGACTACATTCCATTGGAACTACTGACGGCCTTGGGAGAGCCAGTCCTGACAAAACTCTACCATCTGGTGAGCAAGATGTATGAAACAGGCAAAATACTCTGAGACTTCAAGAGGAATATAATAATTCCAATCCCAAAGAAAGCAGGTGTTGACAGATGTGAAAATTACCGAACTGTCAGTTTAATAAGTCACAGCTGCAAAATACTAACGTGAATTCTTTACAGACGAATGGAAAAACTTGTAGAAGCCGACCTCAGGGAAGATCAGTTTGGATTCTGTAGAAATGCTGGAACACGTGAGGCAATACTGACCCTACGATGTATCTTAGAAGCTATATTAAGGAAGGGCAAACCAATTTTTCTAGCATTTGTACGCTTAGAGAAAGCTTTTGAAAATGTCGACTGGAATACTCTCTTTCAAATTCTGAAGGTGGCAGGGGTAAAATATAGGGAGCGAAAGGCTATTTACAATTTGTACAGAAACCAGATGGCAGTAATAAGAGTCAAGGGACAGGAAAGGGAGGCAGTGGTTGGGAAGGCAGTGAGACAGGGTTGTATTCTCTCCCCGATGTTATTAAATCTGTATATTGAGCAAGCAGTGAAGAAAACAAAAGAAAAATTCAGAGTAGGTATTAAAATCCATGGAGAAGAAATAAAAACTTTGAGGTTCGCCGATGACATTGTAATTCTGTCATAGACATCAAAGGACTTGGAAGAGCAGTTGAAGGGAATGGATAGTGTCTTGAAAGGAAGATATAAGATGAACATCAACAAAAGCAAAACGAGGATAATGGAATGTAGTCGAATTAAGTCGGGTGATGCTGAGGGAATTATATTAGGAAATGACACACTTAAAGTAGTAAAGGAGTTTTGCTATTTGGGGAGCAAAATAACTGATGATGGTCGAAGTAGAGAGGATATAAAATGTAGACTGGCAATGCCAAGGAAAGCGTTTCTGAAGAAGAGAAATTTGTTAACATCGAGCATAGATTTAAGTGTCAGGAAGTCATTTCTAAAAGTATTTGTATGGAGTGTAGCCATGTATGGAAGTGAAACATGGACGATAAACAGTTTGGACAAGAAGAGAATAGAAGCTTTCGAAATGTGGTGCTACAGAAGAATGCTGAAGATTAGATGGGTAGATTACATAACTAATTAGGAAATATTGAATAGCATTGGGGAGAAGAGAAATTTGTGGCCCAACTTGACCAGAAGAAAGGATCGGTTGGTCGGACATGTTCTGAGGCATCAAGGGATCACCAATTTAGTATTGGAGGGCAGTGTGGAGGGTAAAAATCGTAGAGGGAGACCAAGAGATGAATACACTAAGCAGATTCAGAAGGATGTAGGTTGCAGTAGGTACTGGGAGATGAAACAGCTTGCACAAGATAGAGTTATTACTGCCTAGATCACCACATGATCGTTCTCCTGTGAGTAACGTTTATCGAATCCGACGCAAAACTGACAGTTAACTGTGACGTTACCACCCTCTTAATGACGATGGAACACACAAATTGAGTACCGATTCAATATATCGTCCTACAGCCGACTTGTCTCAAAGGGTATGAATGTTATCCTGTGAGTATAGTTTCTCGAATCCGACGCAAAACTAACAGCTAATTGTACCGTTCTGACCCTCTTAATGACAATAAAACACACATATTTCGACGAGATTCAATTTATCGTAGTTCAGCCGACTTCTCTCTAAGTGTCTATTGCTTAGTCAGTCACCTGAAAGTTAATTGTAACCCAGACACCCTCCTAATGACGATGCAACACACAAATTGCGTAGCGATTCAATACAATGGACCCCAGCCGACCTATTTCCGAAGTTCCAACGCTGCCTAAGTCACCAGATGAACATACACTTGGCAGTCAAGTTTGATGTCTAAGACTCAAAACACACAGTTAATTCTTACCGTCCCATTCTGATATTGCCGATGGAACACACAAATAGCGTCGCGATTCAATACATCGTCCTCCAGCCGACTTGACTCCAAGGGTATATACCAGCCTTCGTCACCTGATGACCTGTGAGTATAGTTTCTCGAATGCGACGCAAAACTGACAGTTAACTGTACCGTTCTGACCTTTTTAATGACAATAGGACACACATATTTCGACGTGATTCAATTTATCGTAGTTCAGCAGAATTGTCTCCAAGTGCCTATTGCTTTGTCGGTCACCTGAAAGTTAATTGTAACCCTCACACACTCCTAATGACGATGTAACACACAAATTGCGGCCCGATTCAATACATTGGTCCTAAGCCGAATAATCTCCGAGGGTCTACCGCTGCCTCGGTCAGCAGATGGACATACTCTTGGCAGTCAATTTTCTTGCCTCCGACCCAAAACTCACAGTTAACTGTTACCATCCCATCATGGTATTGACGATGGAAGACACAAATAGCGTCGCGATTCAATACATCGATCTCCAGCTGACTTATCTACAAGGGTCTATTGCTGCCTCGGTCACCTGATGGTCGTTTTCGTGTGAGTTTAGTCTCTCGAATCCGATGCAAAAATGTAAGATTACTGTACCGTTCTGACCCTATTAATGACAATGGAACACACATATTGCGACGTGATTCAATTTATCGTAGTTCAGCAGACTTGACTCCAAGTGTCTAATGATGAGTCGGACACCTGAAAGTTAATTGTAACCCACACACTCTCCTAAAGACGATGCTACACACAAACACGATTTAATTCATTGGTCCCCAGCCGACTTATCTCCGAGGACCTAACGCTGCCTCGGTCAGCAGGTGGACGCACTCTTAGCAGTCAAGTTTCTTGCCTCCGACTCAAAACTCACAGTTAATTCTTACCGTCGCATCCTGGTAGTGACGATGGAACACACAAATAGCGTCACCATTCAATAGATGGATCTTCCGCCGAATAATCTACAAGGGTCAATTGCTGCCTCGGTCACCTGATGGTCATTTTCCTGTGAGTCAACTTTCTCGAATCCGACGCAAAACAAACAGTTAATTGTGACGTTACAACCCTCTTAATGATGACGGAACACACAAATTGCCTACCGATTCAATACATCGTCAACCAGCCGACTTGTCTCCAAGGGTTTATTATAGCTTCCGTCACTTGATGACATTTATTATGTGAGTATAGTTTCTCGAAGCCGACGCATAACTGACAGTTAACTGAACCGTTATGACCGTCTTATTAACAATGGGACACCCATATTTCGACCTGATTCAATTTATCGTAGTTCAGCGGAAAGTCTCCAAGTGTCTAATGCTGAGTCGGTCACCTGAAAGTTAATTGTAACCCACACCCTCCTAAAGACGATGCAATACACAAACACGACTTAATACATTATTCCACAACCGACTTATCTCCGAGGGTCTAATGCTGCCTCGGTCACCAGATGGACACACTCCTGGCAGTCAACTTTCTTGTCTCCGACTCAAAACTTACAGTTAATTCTTACCGTCCCATCCTGGTATTGATGATGGAATACACAAATTGCGTCGCGGTTCTATACATTTGTCCCCAGTCGACTTATCTCCGAGGGTCTAACGCTGCCTCGGTCACCAGATGGACATACTCTTGTCAGTCAAGTTCCTCGTCTCCGATGCAAAACTCACAGTTAATTCTTACCGTCCCATCCTGGTATTGACGATGGAACGCACAAGTAGAGCCGCGAATCAATACATCGATCTCCAGCCGACTCTCTACAAGGGTCTATTGCTGCCTCGCTCACCTGATGGTCTTTTTCCTTAGTCTCAAGTTTCTCGAATCCGACGCAAAACTGACACTTAATTGTAATCCTCCCGACCTCCCAATGACGATGGAACGCACATATTGCGACACGATTCAATCCATCGTCTTCAGGCCGAATTATCTCCAAGCATCTATTACTGACTGGGTCACCATATTATCGTTCTCCAGTGAGTAAAGTTTCTCGAGTCCGACGAAAAACTGACAGTTAATTGCGACGTTACCACCCTCTTAATGACGATGGAACACACAAATTGCCTACCGATTCAATACATAGTCCTCCAGCCGACTTGTCTCAAAGGGTATATCACAGTCTCCGTCACCGGGTAACCGTTATCCTGTGAGTATAATTTCTCGAATCCGACGCAAAACTGACAGTTAACCGTACCATTCTGACCCTTTTAATGACAATAGAACACATACACTCCTGGAAATGGAAAAAAGAACACATTGGCACCGGTGTGTCAGACCCACCATACTTGCTCCGGACACTGCGAGAGGGCTGCACAAGCAATGATCACACGCACGGCACAGCGGACACACCAGGAACCGCGCTGTTGGCCGTCGAATGGTGCTAGCTGCGCAGCATTTGTGCACCGCCGCCGTCAGTGTCAGCCAGTTTGCCGTGGCATACGGAGCTCCATCGCAGTCTTTAACACTGGTAGCATGCCGCGACAGCGTCGACGTGAACCGTATGTGCAGTCGACGGACTTTGAGCGAGGGCGTATAGTGAGCATGCGGGAGGCCGGGTGGACGTACCGCCGAATTGCTCAACACGTGGGGCGTGAGGTCTCCACAGTACATCGATGTTGCCGCCAGTGGTCGGTGGAAGGTGCACGTGCCCGTCGACCTGGGACCGGACCGCAGCGACGCACGGATGCAGGCCAAGACCGTAGGATCCTGCGCAGTGCCATAGGGGACCGCACCGCCACTTCCCAGCAAATTAGGGACACTGTTGCTCCTGGGGTATCGGCGAGGACCATTCGCAACCGTCTCCATGAAGCTGGGCTACGGTCCTGCACACCGTTAGGCCGTCTTCCGCTCACGCCCAAACATCGTGCAGCCCGCCTCCAGTGGTGTCGTGACAGGCGTGAATGGAGGGACGAATGGAGACGTGTAGTCTTCAGCGATGAGAGTCGCTTCTGCCTTGGTGCCAATGAGGGTCGTATGCGTGTTTGGCGCCGTGCAGGTGAGCGCCACAATCAGGACTGCATACGATCGAGGCACACAGGGTCAACACCCGGCATCATGGTGTGGGGAGCGATCTCCTACACTGGCCGTACACCTCTGGTGATCGTCGAGGGGACACTGAATAGTGCACGGTACATCCAAACCGTCATCGAACCCATCGTTCTACCATTCCTAGACCGGCAAGGGAACTTGCTGTTCCAACAGGACAATGCACGTCCGCATGTATCCCGTGCCACCCAACGTGCTCTAGAAGGTGTAAGTCAACTACCCTGGCCAGCAAGATCCCCGGATCTGTCCCCCATTGAGCATGTTTGGGACTGGATGAAGCGTCGTCTCACGCGGTCTGCACGTCCAGCACGAACGCTGGTCCAAGTGAGGCGCCAGGTGGAAATGGCATGGCAAGCCGTTCCACAGGACTACATCCAGCATCTCTACGATCGTCTCCATGGGAGAATAGCAGCCTGCATTGCTGCGAAAGGTGGATACACACTGAACTAGTGCCGACATTGTCATGCTCTGTTGCCTGTGTCTATGTGCCTGTGGTTCTGTCAGTGTGATCATGTGATGTATCTGACCCCAGGAATGTGTCAATAAAGTTTCCCCTTTCTGGGACAATGAATTCACGGTGTTCTTATTTTAATTTCCAGGGGTGTATATTTCGACGTGATTCAATTAATTGTCCTTCAGCCTACTTGTCTCCATGTGTCTATTGCTGAGTTGTTCACCTGAAAGTTAATTGTAACGCACCCACACCCCTAATGACGATGCTACATACAAATTGCGTCGCGATGCAATACATTGGCCCCAGCCAACATATCTCCGAGGGTCTAACGCAGCCACGGCCACAAGAATGACGTACTCTTGGCAGTCAAGTTTCTTGTCTCCGACATAAAACTCACAGTTAATTCTTACCGTCTCATCCTTGTATTGACGATGTAACGCACTAATAGAGCCGCGATTCAATACATCGAACTCCAGCCGACTTATCTACAAGGGTCTATTGCTGCCTCGGTCACCTGATAGAAGTTTTCCTGTGTGTCTAGTTTCTCGAATCGCATGCAAAACTGTCAGTTAATTGTAATCCTCCCGCCCTCTCAATGACGATGGAACACACATATTGCGACTCGATTCTATGCATCGTCTTCCAGTAGAATTAACTCCAAGCATCTATTACTGCCTTGGTCACCACATGATGGTTCTCCTGTGAGTAAAGTTTCTCGAATCTGACGCAAATCTGACAGTTAATTGTGACGTTACCACCCTCTTAATTAAGATGGAACACACAAATTGCCTACCGATTCAATACATCGCCCTCCAACCGACTTGTCTTCAAGGGTATATACCTGCCTTCGACACCTGATGACCTGTAAGTATAGTTTCTCGAATCCGACGCAAAACTGAAAGTTAACTGTACCGTTCTGACCCTCTTAATGACAATAGAACACATATATTTCGACGTGATTCAATTAATCGTCCTTCAGCCGACTTGTCTCCATGTGTCTATTCCTGAGTCGGTCACCTGAAAGTTAATTGTAACCCACACACCCTCCTAAAGACGATGCAACACACAAACACGATTTCATACATTGGTCCCCAGCCGACTTATCTCCGAGGGTCTAACGCTGCCTCGGTCACCAGATGGACGTACTCTTCTCAGTCAAGTTTCTTGTCTCAAACGCAAAACTCACAGTTAATTCTTACTATCTTATCCTGGTATTGATGATGTAAGGCACAAATAGCACTGCCATTCAATACATCGATCTCCAGCCGCCTTATATACAAGGGTCTATTGCTGTCTCGGTCAGCTGGTGGTCGTTTTACTGTGAATCTAGTTTCACAAATCCGACGCAAAACTGACAGTTAATTGTAATCGTCTCACCCTCTCAATGACGATGAAACACACACATTGCTACGCGATTCAATGCATCCGCCTTCCAGGAGGCCGGCCGCGGTGGTCTCGCGGTTCTAGGCGCGCAGTCCGGAACCGTGCGACTGCTACGGTCGCAGGTTCGAATCCTGCCTCGGGCATGGATGTGTGTGATGTCCATAGGTTAGTTAGGTTTAAGTAGTTCTAAGTTCTAGGGGACTAATAACCACAGCAGTTGAGTCCCATAGTGCTCAGAGCCATTTGAACCATTTTGAACCTTCCAGGAGAAGTATGTCCAAGCATCTACTACAGCCTGGATCACCACATGATCATTCTCCTGTGGGTAAAGTTTGTCGAACAAGACGCAAAACAGACAGTTAATTGCGACTTTACCACCCTCTTAATGACGATGGAACACACAAATTGCCTAACGATTCAATACATCGCCCTCCAACCGACTTGTCTCCAAGGGTATATACCTGCCTTCGTCACCTGATGACCTGTAAGTATAGTTTCTCGAATCCGACGCAAAACTGAAAGTTAACTGTACCGTTCTGACACTCTTAATGACAATAGAACACATATATTTCGACGTGATTCAATTAATCGTCCTTCAGCCGACTTGTCTCCATGTGTCTATTCCTGAGTCGGTCACCTGAAAGTTAATTGTAACCCACACACCCTCCTAAAGACGATGCAACACACAAACACGATTTCATACATTGGTCCCCAGCCGACTTATCTCCGAGGGTCTAACGCTGCCTCGGTCACCAGATGGACGTACTCTTCTCAGTCAAATTTCTGGTCTCCGACGCAAAACTCACAGTTAATTCTTACCGTCCCATCCTGGTATCGATGATGGAACGCACAAATGGCACTGCGATTCAATACATCGATCTCCAGCTTATCTACAAGGTTCTATTGCTGCCTCGGTCACCTGATAGTCGTTTTCCTGTGAGTCTAGTTGCTCGAATCCGATGCAGAACTGGCAGTTAAATGTAATCCTCCCATCCTCTCAATGTCGATGGAACACACATATAGCGACGCGATTCAATACATCGTCTTCCAGCAGAATTATCTCCAACCATGTATTAATGCCTTTATCACCACTTGATCAATACGTATGTTTCCATGGAGGCTTCTCTCCGACAGACTAGTGTGGCTGTAGTCACAGCATGTAGCATCACCTGGTGGTCCTCTAGCTGGACTCCGATGCACCACAATGCGAATAACTTAGCCTTCTCGACCTCGGGATGAAGAAGACACACAGAAAGTTAGTCGCGATTCAATACGTAAGTTTCCATGCCGGATTCTCTCCGAGAGAGTAGTGTGGCTGTTGTCAAACCATGTAGCATCACCGGGTGGTCCCCTAACTGGATTCCGATGCAATACAATTAGCCTAACCTAGCATTCGCCCCTCAGGCTGAAGACGCAACACAGTGAGTGCGTCGCGAATCAATACGTAACTTTTCATGGGTACTTCAGTCCGAGCGACTAGTGCGGCTGTCCCACAGCATGTAGCATCACCTGGTGGTCCTCTAGCTCTACTCCGATGCAATACAAAGACTGTAACTTAGTCTTCGCATCTTCAGAATGAAGATTCAACACAGAAATTGCGTAGCAATTCAATACGTAAGTTTCCATGTGGCTTCTCTCCAACAGACTAGTGTGGCTGTTGTCACAGCATGTAGCATCACCTGGTGGTCCTCTAGCTACACTCCAATGCAATACAATGTGCGTGCCTTAGCCTTCGCAGCCTCAGGATGGTGATGCAACACTGAAATTGCGTCGCTGTTCAGTTTGTAAGTTTCCATGGCGGCTTCTCCGAGAGACTAGTGTGGCTCTTCCCACTGCATGTAGCTTCACCTGGTGGTCCTATAGCTCCACTCTGATCCAACACAATGAGCGTAACTTAGACTTCGCACCCTCAGGATGAACATGCAACAGAGATATTGCGTCGTCAATCAATACGGAAATTTCAATGGCGGTTTCTCCCCGAGAGACTACTGTGGCTGTTCTCACAGCATGTAACATCACCTGCTGGTCCTCTAGCTAAACTCCGATAAACCACCATGAGCGTAACACAGGCTTCGCAACCTCAGACTGAAGATGCAACACAAGAATTGCGTCGCGATTCAATATGAAAAATTTCCATGGCGGCTTCTCTCCGAGAGATTTGTGTGGCTGTTGTCAAAGCATGTAGCACCACCTGGTGGTCCACTACCTGGACTCCGATGCGCGACAATGTGCTTAACGTAACCTTCGTACCCTCATTATGAAGATGCAAGACAGAAATTGCGTCGCGATTCAATTCGTAAGTTTTCATGGCTGCTTCTAGCCGAGAGACCAGTGTGACTGTTGTCACAGCATGTAGCATCACCTGATGGTCCTCTAGCTAGATTCTGATGCAATACAATGAGCGTAACTTAGCCTTCGCTACCTCTAGGACGAAGATGCAACAAAGAAATTGCGTCGCGTTTCAATACGTAAGTTTCCATGTCGGCTTCTCTCCGAGAGACTTGTGTTTCTGTTTTCACAGCATGCAGCATCACCTGGTGGTCCACTATCTGGACTCCTGTGGGCCACAATGTGCTTAACGAACTTTCGTACCCTCAGGATGAAGATGCAACACAGATATTTCGTCGCGATACAATACGTAAGTTTCCATTTCGGCTTCTCTGTTGTCACACCATGTAGCGTCACCTGGTGGTCCTCTATCTGGACTCCGATGCACCACAATCTGCTTAACGTAACCTTCGTACCCACAAGATGAAGATAGAACACAGAAATTGCGTCGCGATAGAATACGTAAGTTTCCATGGCGACCTCACTCCCAGAGACTAGTGTGGCTGTTGTCACAAAATGTAGTATCACCTGGTGGTCGTCCAGCTGGACTCCGATGCACCACAATGTGTGTAACGTAGCCTTCGCACCCTCAGGATGAAGATGCAACACAGGAATTGCGTCGCGATTCAACTTGTAAGTTTCAATATCGGCTTCCCTCGGAGAGACTAGTGTGGCTGTTGTCACAGCATGTTGCGTCACATGGTGGTCCTCTAGCTGGGCTCCGATAAAATACTATGAGCGTAACATGGCCTTCACATCCTCGGGATTGAGAAACAAGAAGAAATTTCGTCGCGATTCAATACATAAATTTCCATGGCGGCTTTTCCCCAAGAGACAAGTGTGGTTGTTGTCACAACATTTAGCTTCACCTGGTGGTCCTCTAGCTGGATTCTGATGCACCACAGTGGGCTTAACTTAATCTTCGAACCCTCGGGATGAAGATGCAACAAAGAAATAGCGTCGCGATTCAATATGAAAGTTTCCATGAAGGCTTCTCTCCGAGCTATTGTCACAGCTTGTACCACCACCTGGACTCCGACGCGCCACAATGTGCTTAACGTAACATCCGTACCCTCATTATGAAAATGCAACACGGAAATTGCGCCGCGATTCAATACGTAAGTTTTTATGGCTGCTTCTATCTGAGAGACTAGTGGTGCTGTGTTCACAGCATGTACCATCACCTGGTGGTCCTCTAACTGGACTCCGATGCACCACAATGTGCGTAACTTAGCCTTCGAACCCACGGGATGAACATGCACCTAGAAATTGCGTGGCGATTCTATACGTAAGTTTCCATGGCGGCTTCTCTCCGTGAGACTAGTGCTGCTGTTTTCACTGAATGTAGCATCACCTGGTGGTCCTCTAGCTCGTTTCCGATGCTATACAATGAGCGTAACTTAGCATTCGCACCCTTAGGATGAAGATGCAACACAGAAATTGCGTCGCGATTCAATAAGTAAGATTTCATGGCGGCTTCTCTCCAAGAGACTAGTGTGGCTGTTGTCACAACATGTAGCATCACCCGGTGGTCCTGTAGCTGCACTCTGATGCAATACAATCTGCGTAAGGTAGATTTGGCACCATCAGGATGAAGATGCAACACTGAAAACGCGTCGCGATTCAATACGTAATTTTCATTGGCGGATTCTCCCCGAGAGATTTGTGTGGCTGTTGTCACAGCATGTAGCATCACCTGGTGGTCCTCTAGCTGGATTCCGATGCACCACAATGTGCGTAATTTAGCCTTCGCACCCTCAGGATGACGATGCAACCCCTGAAATTGCGTCGCTATTCAATACGTAAACTTCCATGGCGGCTTCTCCCCGAGAGATTAGTGTGGCTGTGTTCACCGCATGATCCTCTAGCTGGACTCCGATGCTCCACAATGAGCGTAACTTAGACATAGCACCCTCAGGACGAAAATGGAACACTGAAATAACGTTGTGATACAGTACTTAAGTTTCCATGGCAGCTTCTCTCCGAATGACTAGTGTGGCTGCCGTCGCAGCATGTAGCATCGCCTAGTGGTCCATTAGCTGCACTCCGATTCGCCACAATGTGCTTAACATAACCTTCGTACCCTCAAAATGAAGATGCAACACCGAAATTGCGTCGAGATTCAAACCTAAGTTTCCACGGCTTCTTATCTCAGAGAGACTAGTGTGGCTGTTGTCACAGCATGTAGCATCACCTGGTGGTCCTCTAACTGGACTCCGATGCAATACAATGAGCGTAACTAAGCCTTCGCACCCTCAGGATGAAAATGCAACACAGAAATTACATCGCGATTAAATACGTAAGTGTCCTTGGCAGCTTTTCCCCGAGAGACTAGTGTGGCTGTTGTCACAAAATGGAGCATTACCTGGCGGTCCTGTAGCTCGACTCCGATGCACCAAAAAGAGCGTAACTTAGACTTTGCACCCTCAGGGTGAAGATACAACAAAGAAATTGCGTCGCGATTCAATATGTAAGTTTCCATGGAGGCTTATCTCCGAGAAACTAGTATTGCTGTGTTCACAGCATGTAGCATCACCTGGTGGTCCTCTAGCTAGACTCTGATGCACCACAATCAGCGTAACTTAGCCTTCGCACCCTCAGGATGAAGATGCAACACAGATATTCCGTCACGATTCAATGTGTCAGTTTCCATGGAGGCTTCTCCCCGAGAGATTAGTGTGGCTGTGTTCACCGCATGATCCTCTAGCTGGACTCCGATGCTCCACAATGAGCGTAACTTAGACGTCGCACCCTCAGGACGAAAATGGAACACTGAAATAACGTTGTGATACAATACATAAGTTTCCATGGCAGCTTCTCTCCGAATGACTAGTGTGGCTGCCGTCGCAGCATGTAGCATCGCCTGGTGGTCCATTAGCTGCACTCCGATTCGCCACAATGTGCTTAACGTAACCTTCGTACCCTCAAAATGAAGATGCAACACCGAAATTGCGTCGAGATACAAACCAAAGTTTCCACGGCTTCTTATCTCAGAGAGACGAGTGTGGCTATTGTCACAGCATGTAGCATCACCTGGTGGTCCTCTAACTGGACTCCGATGGAATACAATGAGCGTAACTAAGACTTCGCACCCTCAGGGTGAAGATACAACACAGAAATTGCGTCGCGATTCAATATGTAAGTTTCCATGGAGGCTTATCTCCGAGAGACTAGTGTTGCTGTGTTCACAGCATGTAGCATCTCCTGGTGGTCCTCTAGGTAGACTCTGATGCACCACAATCAGCGTAACTTAGCCTTCGCACCCTCAGGATGAAGATGCAACACAAATATTGCGTCGCGATTCAATATGTCAGTTTCCATGGAGGCTTATCTCCGAGAGACTAGTTTTGCTGTTGTCGCAGCATGTAGCATCTCCTGGTAGTTCACAAGCTGGACTCCTATGCAATACAATGAGCGTAACTTAGCCTTCACATCCTCAGGAGGAAGATGCAACATACAAATCACGTCGCGTTTCAATACGTAAGTGTCCATGGCATCTTCTCTCCGAGAGACTAGTGTGGATGTTTTCACGGCATGTAGCATTACCTGTTGGTCCTCTAGCTGGACTCCGATGCACCACAATGAGCGTATCTTAGTCTTCGCACCCTCAGGATGAAGATGCAACACAGAAATTGCGTCGCAATTCAATACAAAAGTTTCCATATCGGCTTTTCTCCGAGAGACTAGTGTTTCTATTATCACAGCAGGTAACATCACCTGTTGGGCCTCTAGCTGGTTTCCGATACACCACAATGTGCGTAACATAGCCTTCGCACCCTCAGGATGAAGATGAAACTCTGAAAGTGCGTCGCGAATCAATATGTAAGTTTCGATTGCGGCTTCTCTCCGAGAGAGGATGAAGATGCAACACAGAAATGGCACCGAGATTCGATACGTAGTTTTCCATAGCGCGTTTCTCCGAGAGACTAGTGTGGCTGTTGTCACAGCATGTAGTATCACCTGGTGGTCCTCTAGCTCTACTCCGATGCAATACGATGAGCGTAAATTAGCCTTCGCACCCTCATAATGAAGATGCAACACAGAAATCGCGTCGCGATTCAATACGTAAGTTTCCATTCCGGCTTCTACCCGACAGATTAGTGAGGCTGTTGTCACAGCATGTAGCAGTGTTCCTCTAGCTGGACTCCGATGCACCACAATGAGCGTAACTTAAACGTCGCACATCAGGATGAAAATGCAACAATGAAATTACGTCGGGATTCAATACATAAGATTCCATGGCGGCTTCTCTCCGAAAGACTAGTGTGGCTGTTGTCACAGCATGTAGTATCACCTGGTGGTCCTCTAGCTCGACTCCGATGCTATACAATGAGCGTAACTTATCATTCGCACCCTTAGGATGAAGATGCAACACAGAAATTGCGTCGCGATTCAATAAGTAAGATTTCATGGCGGCTTCTCTCCGAGAGACTAGTGTGGCTGTTGTCACAACATGTAGCATCACCCGGTGGTCCTGTAGCTGCACTCTGATGCAATACAAACTGCGTAAGATAGATTACGCACCATCAGGACGAAGATGCAACACTGAAAACGCGTCGCGATTCAATACGTAATTTTCATTGGCGGATTCTCCCCGAGAGATTTGTGTGGCTGTTGTCACAGCATGTAGCATCACCTGGTGGTCCTCTAGCTGGATTCCGATGCACCACAATGTGCGAAATTTAGCCTTCGCACCCTCAGGATGACGATGCAACCCCTGAAATTGCGTCGTGATTCAATACGTAAACTTCCATGGCGGCTTCTCCCCGAGAGATTAGTGTGGCTGTGTTCACCGCATGATCCTCTAGCTGGACTCCGATGCTCCACAATGAGCGTAACTTAGACATCGCACCCTCAGGACGAAAATGGAACACTGAAATAACGTTGTGATACAATACATAAGTTTCCATGGCAGCTTCTCTCCGAATGACTAGTGTGGCTGCCGTCGCAGCATGTAGCATCGCCTGGTGGTCCATTAGCTGCACTCCGATTCGCCACAATGTGCTTAACGTAACCTTCGTACCCTCAAAATGAAGATGCAACACCGAAATTGCGTCGAGATACAAACCTAAGTTTCCACGGCTTCTTATTTCAGAGAGACTAGTGTGGCTATTGTCACAGCATGTAGCATCACCTGGTGGTCCTCTAACTGGACTCCGATGGAATACAATGAGCGTAACTAAGCCTTCGCACCCTCAGGATGAAAATGCAACACAGAAATTACATCGCGATTAAATACGTAAGTGTCCTTGGCGGCTTTTCCCAGAGAGACTAGTGTGGCTGTTGTCACAAAATGGAGCATCACCTGGCGGTCCTGTAGCTCGATTCCGATGCACCACAAAGAGCGTAACTTAGACTTTACACCCTCAGGGTGAAGATACAACACAGAAATTGCGTCGCGATTCAATATGTAAGTTTCCATGGAGGCTTATCTCCGAGAGACTAGTGTTGCTGTGTTCACAGCATGTAGCATCACCTGGTGGTCCTCTAGGTAGACTCTGATGCACCACAATCAGCGTAACTTAGCCTTCGCACCCTCAGGATGAGGATGCAACACAGATATTGCGTCGCGATTCAATATGTCAGTTTCCATGGAGGCTTCTCTCCGAGAGACTAGTTTTGCTGTTGTCGCAGCATGTAGCATCTCCTGGTAGTTCACAAGCTGGACTCCTATGCAATACAATGAGCGTAACTTAGCCTTCACATCCTCAGGAGGAAGATGCAACATACAAATCACGTCGCGTTTCAATACGTAAGTGTCCATGGCATCTTCTCTCCGAGAGACTAGTGTGGATGTTTTCACGGCATGTAGCATTACCTGTTGGTCCTCTAGCTGGACTCCGATGCACCACAATGAGCGTATCTTAGTCTTCGCACCCTCAGGATGAAGACGCAACACAGAAATTGCGTCGCAATTCAATACAAAAGTTTCCATATCGGCTTTTCTCCGAGAGACTAGTGTTTCTATTATCACAGCAGGTAACATCACCTGTTGGGCCTCTAGCTGGTTTCCGATACACCACAATGTGCGTAACATAGCCTTCGCACCCTCAGGATGAAGATGAAACTCTGAAAGTGCGTCGCGAATCAATATGTAAGTTTCGATTGCGGCTTCTCTCCGAGAGAGGATGAAGATGCAACACAGAAATGGCACCGAGATTCGATACGTAGTTTTCCATAGCGCGTTTCTCCGAGAGACTAGTGTGGCTGTTGTCACAGCATGTAGTATCACCTGGTGGTCCTCTAGCTCTACTCCGATGCAATACGATGAGCGTAAATTAGCCTTCGCACCCTCATGATGAAGATGCAACACAGAAATCGCGTCGCGATTCAATACGTAAGTTTCCATTCCGGCTTCTACCCGACAGATTAGTGAGGCTGTTGTCACAGCATGTAGCAGTGTTCCTCTAGCTGGACTCCGATGCACCACAATAAGCGTAACTTAAACGTCGCACATCAGGATGAAAATGCAACAATGAAATTACGTCGGGATTCAATACATAAGATTCCATGGCGGCTTCTCTCCGAAAGACTAGTGTGGCTGTTGTCACAGCATGTAGTATCACCTGGTGGTCCTCTAGCTCCACTCCGATGCTATACAATGAGCGTAACTTAGCATTCGCACCCTTAGGATGAAGATGCAACACAGAAATTGCGTCGCGATTCAATAAGTAAGATTTCATGGCGACTTCTCTCCGAGAGACTAGTGTGGCTGTTGTCACAACATGTAGCATCACCCGGTGGTCCTGTAGCTGCACTCTGATGCAATACAAACTGCGTAAGGTAGATTTCGCACCATCAGGACGAAGATGCAACACTGAAAACGCGTCGCGATTCAATACGTAATTTTCATTGGCGGATTCTCCCCGAGAGATTTGTGTGGCTGTTGTCACAGCATGTAGCATCACCTGGTGGTCCTCTAGCTGGATTCCGATGCACCACAATGTGCGAAATTTAGCCTTCGCACCCTCAGGATGACGATGCAACCCGTGAAATTGCGTCGCGATTCAATACGTAAACTTCCATGGCGGCTTCTCCCCGAGAGATTAGTGTGGCTGTGTTCACCGCATGATCCTCTAGCTGGACTCCGATGCTCCACAATGAGCGTAACTTAGACATCGCACCCTCAGGACGAAAATGGAACACTGAAATAACGTTGTGATACAATACATAAGTTTCCATGGCAGCTTCTCTCCGAATGACTAGTGTGGCTGCCGTCGCAGCATGTAGCATCGCCTGGTGGTCCATTAGCTGAACTCCGATTCGCCACAATGTGCTTAACGTAACCTTCGTACCCTCAAAATGAAGATGCAACACCGAAATTGCGTCGAGATACAAACCAAAGTTTCCACGGCTTCTTATCTCAGAGAGACTAGTGTGGCTATTGTCACAGCATGTAGCATCACCTGGTGGTCCTCTAACTGGACTCCGATGCAATACAATGAGCGTAACTAAGCCTTCGCACCCTCAGGATGAAAATGCAACACAGAAATTACATCACGATTAAATACGTAAGTGTCCTTGGCGGCTTTTCCCCGAGAGACTAGTGTGGCTGTTGTCACAAAATGGAGCATCACCTGGCGGTCCTGTAGCTCGACTCCGATGCACCACAAAGAGCGTAACTTAGACTTGCACCCTCAGTGTGAAGATACAACACAGAAATTGCGTCGCGATTCAATATGTAAGTTTCCATGGAGGCTTATCTCCGAGAGACTAGTATTGCTGTGTTCACAGCATGTAGCATCATTTGGTGGTCCTCTAGCTAGACTCTGATGCACCACAATCAGCGTAACTTAGCCTTCGCACCCTCAGGATGAAGATGCAACACAGATATTGCGTCGCGATTCAATATGTCAGTTATCATGGAGGCTTCTCTCCGAGAGACTAGTTTTGCTGTTGTCGCAGCAATTAGCATCACCTGGTAGTTCACAAGCTGGACTCCTATGCAATACAATGAGCGTAACTTAGCCTTCACATCCTCAGGAGGAAGATGCAACATACAAATCACGTCGCGTTTCAATACGTAAGTGTCCATGGAATCTTCTCTCCGAGAGACTAGTGTGGATGCTGTCACGGCATGTAGCATTACCTGTTGGTCCTCTAGCTGGACTCCGATGCACCACAATGAGCGTATCTTAGTCTTCGCACCCTCAGGATGAAGATGCCACACAGAAATTGCGTCGCAATTCAATACAAAAGTTTCCATATCGGCTTTTCTCCGAGAGACTAGTATTTCTATTATCACAGCAGGTAACATCACCTGTTGGGCCTCTAGCTGGTTTCCGATACACCACAATGTGCGTAACATAGCCTTCGCACCCTCAGGATGAAGATGAAACTCTGAAAGTGCGTCGCGAATCAATATGTAAGTTTCGATTGCGGCTTCTCTCCGAGTGAGGATGAAGATGCAACGCAGAAAAGGCACCGAGATTCGATACGTAGTTTTCCATAGCGGCGTTTCTCCGAGAGACTAGTGTGGCTGTTGTCACAGCATGTAGTATCACCTGGTGGTCCTCTAGCTCTACTCCGATGCAATACGATGAGCGTAAATTAGCCTTCGCACACTCATAATGAAAATGCAACACAGAAATTGCGTCGAGATCCAAACGTAAGTTTCCATGGCTTCCTATCTCCGAGAGTCTAGTGCGGCTATTGTCACAGCATGTAGCATTACGTGGTGGTCCTCTAGCTCGACGCCGATGGACCACGATGTGCGATACTTAGCCTTCATACCCTCAGGATGAAGATGCAACACAGAAATTGCGTCTAAATTCAATACGTAAGTTTCCATGGCATCATCTCTCAGAGAGACTAGTGTGGCTGTTGACACATTATGTAGCGTCACCTTGTCGTCCACTAGCTGGACTCCGATGCGCCACAATGTGCCTAACGTAAGCTTCGTACCCTCAGGATGAAGATGCAACACAGTAACTGCGTCGCGATTCAATACGTAAATTTCGATGCCTGCTTCTCTCAGAGAGACTAGTGTGGCTGTTGTCACAGCATGTAGCGTCACCTGCTGGTGTTCCTACCTGGACCCCAATGCACCACAATGAGCGTAACTTAGTCTTCGCACCCTCAGGATGAAGATGCAACACAGAAATTGCGTCGCGATGTAATAGGTAATTTTCCACGGCGGCTTGTCTCCGAGAGATTAGTGTGGCTGTTGTCACAGCATGTAGCAACACCTGGCGGTCTTCTAACTCGACTCCGATGCACCACAATGTGCATAACGTAGCGTCCGAACACTCGGGATGATGATGAATCTCAGAAAGTGTGTCGCGACTCAATACGTAAGATTCCATTGCGGCTTCCCCCCAAGAGACTAGTGTTGCTGTTGTCACAGCATGTTGCATCACCTGACGGTATTCTAGCTGGACTATGACGCGTAACATAGCCTTCGCACCCTCAGGATGAAGATGCAACATAGAAATAGCGTCGCGTTTCAATACGTAAGTTTCCATGGCATCTTCTCTCCGAGAGACTAGTGTGGATGTTGTCACAGCATGTAGCATTACCTAGTGGTCCTCTAGCTGGACTCCAATGCACTACAATGAGCGTATCTTAGTCTTCGCACCCTTAGGATGAAGATGCAACACAGAAATTGCGTCGCGATTCAATACAAAATTTTCCATATCGGCTTATCTCCGAGAGACTAGTGTTTCTATTCTCACAGCAGGTAACATCACCTGGTGGTCCTCTAGCTGGTTTCCGATACCCCACAATGTGCATAACGTAGTCTTTGCACCCTCAGGATGAAGATGAAACTCAGAAAGTGCGAAGCGAATCAATATGTAAGTTTTGATTGCGGCTTCTGTCCGAGAGACTAGTATGGCTGTTGTCACTGCATGTATCATCACCTGCGGGATTCTAGCTGGTCTCTGATGGAATACAATGTGCGTAACGTAGCCTTCGAACCCTCAGGATGAAGATGCAGGACAGAAATTGCGTAGCGATTCAATACGTACCTTTCCATGGCGGCTTCTCTTCGAGAGACTAGTGTGGCTGTTGCCATAGCATGTAGGATCACCTGGTGGTCTTCTAGCTCGACTCTGATGCACCACAATGAGCGTAACGTAGCCTTTGCACAATCAGGATGAAGATGCAACACAGAGATTGCGTCGCGATTCAGTACGTAAGTTTCCATTTCGGCTTCTCTCCGAGAGACTATTGTGGCTGTAGTCACACCATATAGCATTCGCTGGTGGTCCACTACCTGGACTCCGGCACCACAAAGTGCATAACTTAGCCTTCGTACCCTCAGGATGAAGATGCAACACAGAAATTGCATCTAGATTCAATACGTAAGTTTCCATGGCATCATCTCTCAGAGAGACTAGTGTGGCTGTTGACACACTATGTAGCATCACCTGGTGGTCCACTAGCTGGACTCTGATGCGCCACAATGTGCTTAACATAACCTTCGTACCCTAAGGATGAAGATGCAACACAATAATTGCGTCGCAATTCAATACGTAAATTTCTATGGTGCTTCACTCGGAGAGACTAGTGTTGCTATTGTCACAGCATGTAGCACCACCTGGTGGTCCTGTAGCTGGACTCCGATGCACCACAGCGTACGTAACTTTGCACCCTCGTAATGAAGATGAAACCCAGAAATTGCGTCGCAATTAAATACGTAAGTTTCCATGGCGACTTCCCCCCGAGTGACAAGTGTGGCAGCTGTCTCAGCGTGTAGGGGGGGGGGGGGGGGGGGGGGTAGCGGACAAGTATTTTTTCTACTGGAATGTATGGAGGCTTTAAAGCGTTTTTAAGAATGTTCCTTGAAGCACATGTAAGAACATAGTATTTTAATTTTAAATGTAGTAAATCTTTGTTTCCTCACAGCAGGGAGTTGGCATTCCATGGCTGCAATTTTTATTTGCCATCCATTGGGCTTTTGGTGGATTTGACACACCACCAGCACCTTGATGACCATGACAGTGGGAGGGGGGGGGGGGGGGGGGAAGCAGAACAAGTATTTTTTCTATTGCTATGTGCTGAGGCCTTAAAGCATTTTTAAGATTATTCGTTGAAGTTCATATAAGAACGTAGTCCTTTATCTTTAAATGTAATAAATCTTTGTTTCCTCACAGCAATCTCTTTGCGTTGCAAGGCTACAATTTTTAATTGCCATCAACTGGGCTTTTGGGGCATTTGACACACCACCAGCAGCTTGATAACCATGAGGGGAGGGGGGGGGGAAGGGGAAGTGGACAAGTATTTTTTTCTGGTATGTACTGAGGCTTTAAAACATTTTTAAGATTATTCATTGAAGTTCATATAAGAATGTAGTATTTATTTTTAAATGTAGTAAATCTTTGTTTCCTCACAGGAGGGGATCGCATTGCATGGCTGCAATTTTGTATTTGCCATCAACTAGGCTTTTGGTGGATTTGACACACTTGTCTAATTCCACCCTGTCGTGGTCATCAAGCTGCTGGTGGTGTGTCACTCCACCAAAAGCCCAGTTCATGGGCAAATAAAGATTGCAGCCATGCAATGCGAACTCATTGCTGGGAGGAAACATTGATTTACTAAATTTAAAAATAAAAAACTACGTTGTTATATGAACTTCAAAGATCAATTTCTAATAATGTTTTAAATCCTCAGTACATACCAATAGAAAAAACTTGTCCGCTTCCCCTCGTCACCCACCCCAACATAGTTGTCATCAAGCTTCTGGTGGTGTGACATATCCACCAAAACCATAGTTGATGGGCAAATAAAGATTGCAGCCATGCAATGCGCACTCCCTACTGTGAGGAAAAAAAGATTTTCTTCATTTAAACATAAAATACTACATTCTTATATGAACTTCACGGAACAATCTTTAAAACACTATAAAGCCTGAGTAAATACCAACAGAAGAACAACTTGTCTGATTCCACACCGTCGTGGTCATCGAGCTGCTGATGGTGTGCATATCAACCAAAAGCCCAGTTGAAGGGAAAATAAAGATTGAAGCCATGCAATGCGAAAGCCGCAGTACATACCAATAGAAGAACATCTTGTCTGATTCCACACCGTCGTGGTCATCAACCTGCTTGTGGTGTGTCATATCTACCATAAGCCCAGTTGATGGGCAAGTAATGATTGCAGCCATGCAATGCGATCTCCCTACTGTGAGGAAACAAAGATTTACTACATTTAAAAATAAAATACTACGTTCTTATATGAACTTCAAAGAACAATTTTAAAAATGTTTATAGCCTCAGCACATACCAATAGAAAAAAACTTGTCAGCTTTCCCTCCTTCCCCACCCCACTATAGTGGTCATTAAGCTGCTGGTGGTGTGTCATATCCATCAAAAGCATAGTTGATGGCAAATAAAGATTGCAGCCACACAATGCGAACTAACTGCTGTGAGGAAACAAAGATTTACGACATTTTAAAATAAAATACTACGTTCTTATATGAACTTCAACAAAAAATCTTGAAAATGCTTTAAAGCCTCAGTACATAACAATAAAATAAATTCTTATCCACTTCCCCCCCCCCCCCCCTCCCAACCATAGTGCTCATCAAGCTGCTGGGAGTGTGTCATATCCACCAACAGCCCAAATGATGTGCAAATATAGATTGCAGCCATGCAATGCGAACTCCCTGCTGTGAGGAAACAATGATTTACTACATTTCAAAATAAAATACTATGTTCTTGTATGAACTTCAATGAGCAATCTTAAAAATGCTTTAAAGCCTTAGTATATACCAATAGAAAAAATACCTGTCTGATTCCCCTCCCCCCCCCCCCCCCCATCCACCTTCCACCTTCGTGGTCATCAAGCTGCTGGTGGTGTGTCATATCCAGCAAAAGCTCAGTTCATGGGAAATAGAAATTGCAGCCATCCATTGCGAACTCACTGCTGTGAAGAAACATAGATTTACTACATTTAGAAATAAAATGCTACATTCTTACATGACTTCAAGGAACAATCTTAAAAATGGTTTAAAGAGTCAGTACATACCGATAGAAAAAAACTTGTAAGGTACACCTCCTCCCCCCTCCTCACCACCATAGTGGTCATCAAGCTGCTGGTGGTGTGTCATATCCACCAGAAGCATAGTTGCTGGCAAATAAAGATTACAGCCATGCAATGTGGACTCACTGCTGTGAGGAAATAAAGATTTTGTACATTTATAAATAAAATACTACGTTCTTATATGAATTTCATGGAACAATCTTAAAAACACTATAAAGCCTGTGTACATATCAATAGAAGAAAAACTTGCCTGATTCCACACTGTCGTGGTAATCAAGCTGCTTGTGATGTGTGATATCCACCAAAAGCCCAATTGATGGGCAAACAAAGATTACAAGCATGCAATGCCATCTCCCTGCTGGGAGGAAACAAACATTTACTACATGTAAAAATAAAATATTACGTTCTTATATGAACTTCAAAGATTAATCTTAAAAATGCGTTAAAGCCTCTGTACATACCAATAGAAAAAATACTTGTCCGATTCATCCCATCCCCATTCCACCTTCGCGGTAAATCTTAAAAATGCTTTAAAACCTTAGTATATACCAATAGAAAAAATACCTGTCCGATTCCCCCCCCCCCCTCCCCCACATTTACCTTCCACCTTCGTGGTTATCAAGCTTCTGGTGGTATGTCATATCCACCAAATGCCCAGTTCATGGGAAAAATAAATTGCAGGCGTGCAATGTGAACTCACTGCTGTGAGGAAACTAAGATTTTCTACATTTAAATATAAAATACTACATTCTGATATGAACTTCAAGGAACAATCCTTAAAACACTATAAAGCCTGAGTACATACCAATAGAAGAACAACTTGTCTGTATCCACACCGTTGTGGTCATCAAGCTGCTGCTGGTTTGTCATATCCGCCAAAAGCCCAGTTGATAGCATACAGAAATTGCAGCCATTCAATGCGAAATCGCTGCTGTGAGGAATCATAGATTTACTATCTTTAAAAATAAAATACTACATACCTATAAGAACTTCAAGGAACAATCTTAAAAATGCTTTAAAGAATCAGTACATACCAATAGAAGAAATACTTGTCTGCTTGCCCCCCCCCCCCCCCCCCCCCCCCATAATCGTGGTCATCAAGCTGATGGTGGTGTGTCAATCCAACAAAAACCCAATCGATGGGCAAATACAGATTGCAGCCATACAATGCAAACACCCTGCTCGGAGGAAACAAATTGTTACTACATTTTAAAAAAAGTTACTATGTTTTATATGAACTTCAATGAGCAATCTTAAAAATGATTTAAAGCCTTAGTACATACCACTAGAAAAAATACTTTTCTGATTTTCCCCTCCACCTTCCACCTTCATGATCATCAAGTTGCTGGTGGTGTGTCATATCCACCAAATGCCCAGTTCACGGAAAACAAAAATTGCAGCCATGCAATGAAAACTCACTGCTGGGAGGAAATATAGATTTACTACATTTAAAAATCAATTACTACGTCCTTACATGACTTAAAGCAACAATCTTTAAAATGCAGTAAAGCCTCAATACATACAAATAGAAAAAATACTTATCCGGTTCCCCCCCACATTTGTGGTCATCAAGCAACTGGTGGTGTGTCATATCTACCAGAAGCCCAATTGATATGCGAATAAAGATTGCAGCCATGCAATGCGATATCCCTGCTCGGTGGAAACAAAGATTTACTACATTTCAAAATAAAGTGCTATGTTCTTATGAGAACTTCAAGGAACAATCTTTAAAACAACACAAAGCCTGAGTACATAACCAATAGAATAACAACTTGTCTGATTCCACACCGTCGTGGTCATCAAGCTGCTGGTGGCGTGTCATATCCATCAAAAGCCCAGTTGATGTGCAAATAAAGATTGCAGCCATGCAATGCGAACTCCCTAATGTGAGGCAACAAAGATTTACTACATTAGAAACAAAATACTACGATCTTATATGAACTTCAAAGAATAATCTTTAAAACACTATAAAGCCAGAGTACATACCAAAAGAACAACAACTTGTTTGATTCCACACCGTCATGGTCATCGAGTTGCTGATGGTGTGCATATCCACCAAAAGCCCAGTTGAAGCGAAAATAAAGATTGCAGACATGCAATGCGAACTCCCTGATGTGAGGCAACAAAGATTTACTACATTTCAAAATAAAGTGCTATGTTCTTATGAGAACTTCAAGGAACAATCTTAAAAACAACACAAAACCTGAGTACTTACCAATAGAAGAACAAGTTGTCTGATTCCACACCGTCGTGGTCAGCAAGCTGCTGGTGGTGTGTCATATCCATCAAAAGCCCAGTTGATGTGCAAATAAAGATTGCAGCCATGCAATGCGGACTCCCTGATGTGAGGCAACAAATTTTTACTACTTTTAAAAACAAAATACTACGTTCTCATATGAACTTAAAGGAACAATCTTTAAACCACCAGAAAGCCTGAGTACATACCAATAGAAGAACGACTTGTCTCATTCCACACCGTCGTGGTCATCGAGTTGCTGATGGTGTGCATATCCACCAAAACCCCAGTTGAAGGGAAAATAAAGATTGCAGGCATGCAATGCGAACTCCCTGATGTGAGGCAACAAAGATTTACTACATTTAAAAATAAAGTACTATGTTCTTATAAGAACTACAAGGAACAATCTTTACAACAACAAAAAGCCTGAGTACATACCAAAAGAGGTACAACTTGTCTGATTCCACACCGTCGTGGTCATCATGCTGCTGGTGATGTGTCATATCCATCAAAAGCAAAGTTGATGTGAAAATAAAGATTGCAGCCATGCAATGCGGAATCCCTGATGTGAGGCAACCAAGATTTACTACATTTAAAAACAAAATACTACGTTCTTATATAAACTTCAAGGAACAATCTTTAAGTTACCAGAAAGCCTGAGTACATACCAATAGAAGAACGACTAGTCTGATTCCACACCATCGTGGTCATCAAGCTGCTGACGGTGTGTCATATCCATCAAAAGCCCAGTTGATGTACAAATAAAGATTGCAGCCATGCAATGCGGACTCCCTAATGTGAGGCAATGAAGATTTACTTCATTTAAAAATAAAATAATACTTTCTTATGTGAACTACAAAAAACAATCTTTAAAACACTATAAAGCCTGAGTACATACCAAGAGAAGAACAACTTGTCTGATTCCACACCGTCGTGGTCATCAAGCTGCTGGTGGTGTGTCATATCCATCAAAAGCCCTGTTGATGAGCAAATAAGGATTGGAGCCATGCAATGCGAACTATCTCCTGTGAGGCAACGAAGATTTACTTCATTTAAAAATAAAATAATACTTTCTTATGTGAACTTCAAAGAACAATCTTTAAAACACTATAATGCCTTAGTACATACCAATAGAAAAAACTTGTCTGATTCCACACCGTCGTGGTCATCAAGCTGAACTCCCTGATGTGAGGCAATGAAGATTTACTACATTTAAAAATAAAATAATACTTTCTTATGTGAACTACAAAAAACAATCTTTAAAACACTATAAAGCCTGAGTACATACCAAGAGAAGCACAACTTGTCTGATTTCACACCGTCGTGGTCATCAAGCTGCTTGTGGTGTGTCATATCCATCAAAAGCCCTGTTGATGGGCAAATAAAGATTGCAGCCATGCAATGCGAACTCTCTGCAGTGAGGCAACGAAGATTTACTTCATTTAAAAATAAAATAATACTTTCTCATGTGAACTTCAAAGAACAATCTTTATAACACTATAAAGCCTGAGTACAAACCAATAGAAGAACAACTTGTCTGATTCCACACCGTCGTGGTCATCAAGCTGCTGGTGGTGTGTCATATCTACCAAAAGCCCTGTTGATGGGCAAACAAAGATTGCAGCCACGCAATGCGCACTATCTGCTGTGAGACAACAAAGATTTACTACATTTCAAAATAAAGTGCTATGTTCTTATGAGAACTTCAAGGAACAATCTTTAAAACAACACAAAACCTGAGTACTTACCAATAGAAGAACAACTTGTCTGATTCCACACCGTAGTGGTCATCAAGCTGCTGGTGGTGTGTCATATCCATCAAAAGCCCAGTTGATGTGCAAATAAAGATTGCAGCCATGCAATGCGGACTCCCTGATGTGAGGCAACAAATTTTTACTACTTTTAAAAACAAAATACTACGTTCTCATATGAACTTAAAGGAACAATCTTTAAACCACCAGAAAGCCTGAGTACATACCAATAGAAGAACGACTTGTCTGATTCCACACCGTCGTGGTCATTGAGTTGCTGATGGTGTGCATATCCACCAAAACCGCAGTTGAAGGGAAAATAAAGATTGCAGGCATGTAATGCGAACTCCCTGATGTGAGGCAACAAAGATTTACTACTTTTAAAAATAAAGTACTATGTTCTTATAAGAACTACAAGGAACAATCTTTACAACAACAAAAAGCCTGAGTACATACCAATAGAAGTACAACTTGTCTGATTCCACACCGTCGTGGTCATCATGCTGCTGGTGATGTGTCATATCCATCAAAAGCAAAGTTGATGTGAAAATAAAGATTTCAGCCATGCAATGCGGAATCCCTGATGTGAGGCAACCAAGATTTACTACATTTAAAAACAAAATACTACGTTCTTATATAAACTTCAAGGAACAATCTTTAAGTTACCAGAAAGCCTGAGTACATACCAATAGAAGAACGACTAGTCTGATTCCACACCATCGTGGTCATCAAGCTGCTGACGGTGTGTCATATCCATCAAAAGCCCAGTTGATGTACAAATAAAGATTGCAGCCATGCAATGCGGACTCCCTAATGTGAGGCAATGAAGATTTACTTCACTTAAAAATAAAATAATACTTTCTTATGTGAACTTCAAAAAACAATCTTTAAAACACTATAAAGCCTGAGTACATACCAATAGAAGAACAACTTGTCTGATTCCACACCGTCATGGTCATCAAGCTGCTGGTGGTGTGTCATATCCACCAAAAGCCCTGTTTTTGGGCAAATAAAGATTGCAGCCATGCAATGCGAACTATCTGCTGTGAGGCAACGAAGATTTTCTTCATTTAAAAATAAAATAATACTTTCTTATGTGAACTTCAAAGAACAATCGTTAAAACACTATAAAGCCTGAGTACATACCAATAGAACAACTTGTCTGATTCCACACCGTCGTGGTCATCAAGCGGCTGGTGGTGTCTCATATCCATCAAAAGCCCTGTTGATGGGCAAATAAGGATTGCAGCCATGCAATGCGAAATATCTGCTGTGAGGCAACGAAGATTTACTTCATTTAAAAATAAAATAATACTTTCTTATGTGAACTTCAAAGAACAATCTTTAAAACACTATAAAGCCTGAGTACATACCAAAGGAGAACAACTTGTCTGACTCCACACCGTCGTGTTCAACGAGCTGCTAATGGTGTGTCATATCGACCAAAAGCCCAGTTAAAGGGAAAATAAAGATTGCAACCATGCAATGCGAACTCCCTGATGAGAGGCAACAAAGATTTACTACATTTCAAAATAAAGTGCTATGTTCTTATGTGAACTTCAAGGAACCGTCTTTAAAACAACACAAAGCCTGAGTACATACCAATAGAAGAACAACTTGTCTGATTCCACACCGTCGTGGTCATCAAGCTGCTGGTGGTGTGTCATATCTACCAAAAGCCCTGTTGATGGGCAAACAAAGATTGCAGCCACGCAATGCGCACTATCTGCTGTGAGGCAACGAAGATTTACTTCATTTAAAAATAAAATATTACTTTCTTATGTGAACTTCAAAGAACAATCTTTAAAACACTATAAAGCCTGAGTAAATACCAACGGAAGAACAACTTGCCTGATTCCACACCGTCGTGTTCATCATGCTGCTGGTGATGTGTCATATCCATCAAAAGCAAAGTTGATGTGAAAGTAAAGATTGCAGCCATGCAATGCGGACTCCCTAATGTGAGGCAACGAAGATTTACTTCATTTAAAAATAAAATAATACTTTCTGATGTGAACATCAAAAAACTATGTTTAAAACACTATAAAGCCTGAGTACATACCAATAGAAGAACAACTTGTCTGATTCCACACCGTCATGGTCATCAAGGTGCTAGGGGTGTGTCATATCCAGCAAAAGCCCTGTTGATGGGCAAATAAAAATTGCAGCCGTGCAATGCGAAATCACTGCTGTGAGGGAACTGATATTTTCTAATTTTAAATATAAAATACTATGGTCTGATATGAACTTCAAGGAACAATCTTTGAAACACTATAAAGCCTGAATGCATACCAATAGTAGAACAACTTGTCTGAATCCACACTGTCGTGGTCATCAAGCTGCTGGTGGTGTGTCGTATCTACCAAAAGCCCTGTTGATGGACAATTAAAGATTGCAGCCATGCAATGCGAACTCTCTACTGTCAGGCAACGAAGATTTACTTCATTTAAAAATAAAATAATACTTTCTTATGTGAACTTCAAAGAACAATCTTTAAAACACTATAAAGCCTGAGTACATACCAAAAGGAGAACAACTTGTCTGATTCCACATCGTCGTGGTCATCGAGCTGCTGATGGTGTGTCATATCCATCAAAAGCCAAGTTGATATGCAAATAAAGATTGCAGCCATGCAATGTGAACTCCCTAGTGTGAGGCAACAAAGATTTACTACATTTAAAAACAAAGTACTACGTTCTTATATGAACTTCAAAGAACAATCTTTAAAACTCCAGAAAGCCTGAGTATATAAAAATAGAAGAACAACTTGTTTGATTCCACACCGTCGTGGTCATCAAGCTGCTGATGGTGTGTCATATCCATCAAAAGCCCAGTTGATGTGCAAATAAATATTGCAGCCATGCAATGCCCCCCCCCCCCCCCCCCCCCTGTTGTGAGGCAACAAAGATTTACTACATTTAAAAACAAAGTACTACATTCTTATATGAACTTAAAAGAACAATCTTTAAACACTATAAAGCCTTAGTACGTACCAATAGAAAAATAACTTGTCTGATACCACACCGTCCTGGTCATCGAGTTGCTGATGGTGTGCATATCCACCAAAAGCCCAGTTGAAGGGAAAATAAAGATTGCAGCCATGTAATGCGAACTCTCTGGTGTGAGACAACAAAGATTTACTACATTTAAAAATAAAGTACTGTGTTCTTATAAGAACTTCAAGGAAAAATCCTTAAAACAAAAAAAGCCTGAATACCTAACAATAGAATACCATGTCTGTTTCCACACCGTCGTGGTCACCATGCTGCTGGTGACGTGTCATATCCATCAAAAGCCCAGTTGATGTGCAAATAAAGATTGCAGCCATGCACTGCGGAATCCCTGATGTGAGGCAACGAAGATAAACTACAATTAAAAACAAAATACTACATTCTTATATGAACTTCAAAGAATAATCTTTAAAACACCAGAAAGCCTGAGTACATACCCAAAGAAGAACAACTTGTCTGATTTCACACCGTCGTGGTAATCAAGCTGCTAGTGGTGTGTCATATTCATCAATTGCCCAGTTGATGTGCAAGTAAAGATTGCAGCCATGCAATGCGGACTCCCTATTGTGAGGCAACAAAGATTTACTACATTTAAAAACAAAATACTACGTTCTTATATGAACTTCAAAGAACAATCTTTAAAACACTATAAAGCCTGAGTACATAGCAATAGAAGAACAACTTATCTGATTCCCCACCGTCGTGGTCATCGAGCTGCTGATGGTGTGCATATCCACCAAAAGCCCAGTTGAAGGGAAAATAAAGATTGCAGCCATGCAGTGCGAACTCCCTGATGTGAGGCAACAAAGATTTACTACATTTAAAAATAAAGTACTATATTCTTATAAGAACTTCAAGGAACAATCGTTAAAACAACAAAAAGCCTGAGTACATACCAATAGAAGAACAACTTGTCTGATTCCACACCGTCATGGTCATCAAGCTGCTGGTGGTGTGTCATATACATCAAAAGCCCTGTTGATGAGCAAATAAAAATTGCAGCCATGCAATGCGAACTATCTGCTGTGATGCAACGAAGATTTACTTTATTTAAAAATAAACTAATACTTTGTTATGTGAACTTCAAAGAACAATCTTTAAAACACTATAAAGCCTGAGTACATACCAATAGAAGAACGACTTGTCTGTTTTCACACCGTCGTGTTCATCAAGCTGCTGGTGGTGTGTCATATCCATCAAAAGCCCTGTTGATGGGCACATAAATATTGCAGCCATGCAATGCGAAATATCTTCTGTTAGGCAACGAAGATTTACTTCATTTAAAATTAAATAATACTTTCTTATGTGAACTTTAAAGAACAATCTTTAAAACACTATAAAGCCTGAGTACATACCAATAGAAGAATAACCTGTGTGATTCCACACCGTCGTGGTCATCAAGCTTCTGTTGGTGTGTCATATCCAGCAAAAGCCCTGTTGATGGGAAAATAAAAATTGCAGCGATGCAATGCGAAATATCTGCTGTGAGGCAACGAAGATTTACTACATTTAAAAATAAAATAATACTCTCTTATGTGAACTTCAAAGAACAATCTATAAAACACTATAAAGCCTGAGTACACACCAATACAAAAACAACTTGTCTGATTCCACACCGTCGTGGTCATCAAGCTGCTAGTGGTGTGTCATATCCATCAAAAGCCATGTTGATTGGCAAATAAAGATTGCCAATATGCAATGCAAACTATTTGCTGTGAGTCAACGAAGATTTACATCTTTTAAAAGTAAAATAATACTTTCTTATGTGAACTTCAAAGAACAAACTATAAAACACTTTAAAGCCTGAGTACATACCAATAGAAGAACAACTTGTCTGATTCCACACCGTCTTGGTCATCAGGCTGCTGGTGGTGTGACATATCCATCAAAAGCCCAGTAGATGTGCAAATAAAGATTGCAGCCATGCAATGCGGACACCCTGATGTGAGGCAACAAAGACTTACTACATTTAAAAATAAAGTACTATGTTCTTATAAAAACTTGAAGGAACAATCTTTATAACAACAAAAAGCCTGAGTACATACCAATAGAAGAACAAATTGTCTGATTCCACACCGTCGTGGTCATCAAGCTGCTGGTGGTGTGTCTTATCCATCAGAAGCCCAGTTGATGGGCAAATAAAGATTGCAGCCATGCAATGCGAACTCCCTGATGTGGGACAACAAAGATTTACTACATTTAAAAATAAGGTACTATGTTCTTATAAGATTTTCAAGGAACAATCTTTAAAACAACACAAAGCCTGAGTACATACCAAGAGCAGAACATGTCTCATTCCACACCGTGTTGGTCATCAAGCTGCTGGTGGTGTGTCTTATCCATCAGAAGCCCAGTTGATGGGCAAATAAAGATTGCCCCCATGCAATGCCATCTCTCTGCTGTGAGGCCACAAAGATTAACTTCATTTAAAAATAAAATAATACTTTCTTATGTGAACTTTAAAGAACAGTCTTTAAAACACTACAAAGCCTGAGTACATACCAATAGAAGAACAACTTGTCTGATTCCACATCGTCATGGTCATCGAGCTGCTGATGGTGTGCATATCCACCAAAAGCCCAGTTGAAGGGAAAATAAAGATTGCAGCCATGCAATGCGAACTCCCTGATGTGAGGCAACAAAGATTTACTACATTTAAAAATAAAGTACTATATTCTTATTAGAACTTCAAGGAACAATCGTTAAAACAACAAAAAGCCTGAGTACAGACCAATAGAAGAACAACTTGTCTGATTCCACACCGTCATGGTCATCAAGCTTCTGGTGGTGTGTCATAAACATCAAAAGCCCTGTTGATGAGAAAATAAAAATTGCAGCCATGCAATGCGAACTATCTGCTGTGAGGCAACGACGATTTACTTCATTTAAAAATAAACTAATACTTTGTTATGTGAAGTTCAAAGAACAATCATTAAAACACTATAAAGCCTGAGTACATACCAATAGAAGAACAACTTGTCTGATTCATCACCGTCGTGGTCATCGAGTTGCTGATGGTGTGCATATCCACCAAAAGCCCAGTTGAAGGGAAAATAAAGATAGCAGCCATGCAATGCGAACTACCTGATGTGAGGCAACAAAGATTTACTACAATTCAAAATAAAGTGCTATGTTCTTATGAGAACTTCAAGGAACAATCTTTCAAACAACACAAAGCCTGAGTACATACCAATAGAAGAACAACTTGTCTGATTCCACACCGTCTTGGTCATCAGGCTGCTGGTGGTGTGTCATATCCATCAAAAGCCCAGTTGATGTGCAAATAAAGATTGCAGCCATGCAATGCGAACTCCCTGATGTGGGACAACAAAGATTTACTACATTTAAAGACAAAATACAACGTTCTTATATGAACTTCAAGGAACAATCTTTAAAACACCAGAAAGCCTGAGTACATACCAATAGAAGAACAACTTGTCTGATTCCACACCTTCGTGGTCATCGAGCTGCTGATGGTGTGCATATCCACCAAAAGCCCAGTTGATGGGAAAATGAAGATTGCAGCCATGCAATGCGTACTCCCTGATGTGAGGCAACAAAGATTTACTACATTTAAAAATAAAGTGCTATGTTCTTATAAGAACTTCAAGGAACAATCTTTAAAACAACAATAAGCCTGAGTACATACCAATAGAAGAACAACTTGTATGATTCCACATCGTCGTGGTCATCGAGCTGCTGATGGTGTGCATATCCAGCAAAAGCCCAGTTGAAGGGAAAATGAAGATTGCAGCCATGCAATGCGAACTCCCTGATGTGAGGCAACAAAGATTTACTACATTTAAAAACAAAATACTACGTTCTTATATGAACTTCAAAGAACAATCTTTAAAACACTATAAAGCCTGAGTACATACCAATAGGAGAACAACTTGTCTAATTCCACACCGTCGTGGTCATCAAGTGCCTGATGGTGTGTCATATACATCAAAAGCCCAGTTGATGTGCAAATAAAGATTGCAGCCATGCAATGCGAACTCCCTGATGTGGGACAACAAAGATTTACTACATTTAAGACAAAATACTACGATCTTATATGAACTTCAAGGAACAATCTTTAAAACACCAGAAAGCCTGAGTACATACTAATAGAAGAACAACTTGTCTGATTCCACACCGTCGTGGTCATCGAGCTGCTGATGGTGTGCATATCCACTAAAAGCCCAGTTGAAAAGAAAATAAAGATTGCAGCCATGCAACGCGAACTGCCTGATGTGAGGCAACAAAGATTTACTACATTTAAAAATAAAGTACTATGTTCTTATAAAAACTTGAAGGAACAATCTTTATAACAACAAATAGTCTGAGTAATTACCAATAGAAGAACATGTCTGAGTCCACACCATCATGGTCATCAAGCTGTCAGTGGTGTGTCATATCCTTCAAAAGCCCTTTTGATGGGCAAATAAAGATTGCAGCCATGCAATGCGAACTATCTGCTGTGAGGCAACGAAGATTTACTTTATTTAAAAATAAAATAATACTTTCTTATGTGAACTTCCAAGAACAATCTTTAAAACACTATAAAGCCTGAGCACATACCAATAGAAGAACAACTTGTCTGATTCCACACCTTCGTGGTCATCAAGCTGCTGTAGGTGCGTCATATCCATCAAAAGCCCTGTTGATGGGCAAATAAAGATTGCAGCCATGCAATGCGAACTATCTGCTGTGAGGCAACGAAGATTTTCTTCATTTAAATATTAAATAATACTTTCTTATGTGAACTTCAAAAACAATCTTTAAAACACTATAAAGCCTGAGTACATACCAATAGAAGAACAACTTGTCTGATTCCACACCTTCGTGGTCATCAAGCTGCTGGAGGTGAGTCATAGCCATCAAAAGCCCTGTTGATGGGCAAATAAAGATTGCAGCCATGCAATGCGAACTATCTGCTGTGAGGCAACGAAGATTTTCTTCATTTAAATATTAAATAATACTTTCTTATGTGAACTTCAAAGAACAATCTTTAAAACACTATAAAGCCTGAGTACATACCAATAGGAGAACATCTTGTCTGATTCCACACCGCCGTGGTCATCAAGTGGCTGGTGGTGTGTCATAACCATCAAAAGCCCAGTTGATGTGCAAATAAAGATTGCAGCCATGCAATGCGGACACCCTGATGTGAGGCAACAAAAATTTACTACTTTTAAAAACAAAATACTACGTTGTTAAATGAACTTCAAGGAACAATCTTTAAAACACCAGAAAGCCTGAGTACATACCAATAGAAGAACAACTTGTCTGATACCACACCGTCGTGGTCATCAAGCTGCTGGTGGTGTGTCATATCATCCAAAAGCCCTATTGATGGGCAAATAAAGATTGCAGCCATGCAGTGCGAACTATCTGCTGTGAGGCAACGAAGATTTACTTCATTTAAAAATAAAATAATACTTTCTTATGTGAACTTCCAAAAACAATCTTTAAAACACTATAAAGCCTGAGCACATACCAATAGAAGAACAACTTGTCTGATTCCACACCTTCGTGGTCATCAAGCTGCTGGAGGTGCGTCATATCCATCAAAAGCCCTGTTGATGGGCAAATAAAGATTGCAGCCATGCAATGCGAACTATCTGCTGTGAGGCAACGAAGATTTTCTTCATTTACATATTAAATAATACTTTCTTATGTGAAGTTCAAAGAACAATCTTTAAAACACTATAAAGCCTGAGTACATACCAATAGGAGATCAACTTGTCTGATTCCACACCGCCGTGGTCATCAAGTGGCTGATGGTGTGTCATATCCATCGAAAGCCCAGTTGATGTGCAAATAAAGATTGCAGCCATGCAATGCGAACTCCCTGGTGTGGGACAACAAAGATGTACTACATTTAAAAATAAGGTACTATGTTATTACAAGATTTTCAAGGAACAATCTTTAAAACAACACAAAGCCTGAGTACATACCAATAGAAGAACAACTTGTCTGATTCCACACCGTATTGGTCATCAAGCTGCTGATGGTGTGCATATCCACCAAAAGCCCAGTTGAAGGGAATATAAAGATTGCAGCCATGCAATGCGAACTCCCTGATGTGAGGCAACAAAAATTTACTACATTTAAAAATAAAGTACTATGTTCTTACAAAAACTTGAAGGAACAATCTTTATAACAACAAATAGTCTGAGTAATTACCAATAGAAGAACATGTCTGATTCCACACCATCATGGTCATCAAGCTGTCAGTGGTGTGTCATATCCTTCAAAAGCCCTGTTGATGGGCAAATAAAGATTGCAGCCATGCAATGCGAACTATCTGCTGTGAGGCAACGAAGATTTACTTTATTTAAAAATAAAATAATACTTTCTTATGTGACCTTCAAAGAACAATTTATTAAACACTATAAAGCCTGAGTACATACCAATAGAAGAACAACTTGTCTGATTCAACACCGTCGTGGTCATCGAGTTGCTGATGGTATGCATATCCACCAAAAGCCCATTTGAAGGGAAAATAAAGATTGCAGCCATATATAATGCGAACTTCCTGATGTGAGGCAACGAAGATTTATTACAATTGAAAATAAAGTGCTATGTTCTTATGAGAACTCCAAGGAACAATCTTTAAAACAACACAAAGCCTGAGTACATACCAATAGAAGAACAACTTGTCTGATTCCACACCGTCGTGGTCATCAAGCTGCTGGTAGTGTGTCATATCCACCAAAAGCCCTGTTGATGGGCAAATAAAGATTGCAGCCATGCAGTGCGAACTATCTGCTGTGAGGCAACGAAGATTTACTTCATTTAAAAATAAAATAATACTTTCTTATGTGAACTTCAAAGAACAATCTTTAAAACACTATAAAGCCTGAGTACATACCAATAGAAGAACAACTTGTCTGATTCCACACCTTCGTGGTCATCAAGCTGCTGATGGTGTGCTTATCCACTAAAATCCCAATTGAAGGGAAAATAAAGATTGCAGCCATGCAATGCAAAATATCTGCTGTGAGGCAACGAAAATTTACTTCATTTAAAAATAAAATAATACTTTCTTATGTGAACTTCAAAGAACAATCTTTAAAACACTATAAAGCCTGAGTACATACCAATAGAAGAACAACTTGTCTGATTCCACACCTTCGTGGTCATCAAGCTGCTGGAGGTGCGTCATATCCATCAAAAGCCCTGTTGATGGGCAAATAAAGATTGCAGCCATGCAATGCGAACTATCTGCTGTGAGGCAACGAAGATTTTCTTCATTTAAATATTAAATAATACTTTCTTATGTGAACTTCCAAGAACAATCTTTAAAACACTATAAAGCCTGAGCACATACCAATGGAAGAACAACTTGTCTGATTCCACACCTTCGTGGTCATCAAGCTGCTGGAGGTGCGTCATATCCATCAAAAGCCCTATTGATGGGCAAATAAAGATTGCAGCCATGCAATGCGAACTATCTGCTGTGAGGCAACGAAGATTTTCTTCATTTAAATATTAAATAATACTTTCTTATGTGAACTTCAAAGAACAATCTTTAAAACACTATAAAGCCTGAGTACATACCAATAGGAGAACAACTCGTCTGATTCCACACCGCCATGGTCATCAAGTGGCTGATGGTGTGTCATATCCATCGAAAGCCCAGTTGATGTGCAAATAAAGATTGCAGCCATGCAATGCGAACTCCCTGGTGTGGGACAACAAAGATTTACTACATTTAAAAATAAGGTACTATGTTCTTACAAGATTTTCAAGGAACAATCTTTAAAACAACACAAAGCCTGAGTACATACCAATAGAAGAACAACTTGTCTGATTCCACACCGTATTGGTCATCAAGCTGCTGATGGTGTGCATATCCACCAAAAGCCCAGTTGAAGGGAAAATAAAGATTGCAGCCATGCAATGCGTACTCCCTGTTGTGAGGCAACAAAAATTTACTACATTTAAAAATAAAGTACTATGTTCTTATAAAAACTTGAAAGAACAATCTTTATAACAACAAAAAGCCTGAGTACATACCAATAAAAGAACAAATTGTCTGATTCCACACCGTCGTGGTCATCATGCCATGCGAACTATCTGCTGTGAGGCAACAAAGATTAACTACATTTAAAATAAAGTGCAATGTTCTTTTAAGAACATCAAGGAACAATCTTTAAAACAACAATAAGCCTGAGTACATACCACTAGAAGAACAACTTGTATGATTCCACATCGTCGTGGTCTTCGAGCAGCTGATTGTGTGCATATCAACCAAAAGCCCAGTTGAAGGGAAAATGAAGATTGCAGCCATGCAATGCGAACTCCCTGATGTGAGGCAACAAAGATTTACTACATTTAAAAACAAAATACTACGTTCTTATATGAACTTCAAAGAACAATCTTTAAAACACTATAAAGCCTGAGTACATAGCTATAGAAGAACAACATGTCTGATTCCACACCGTCGTGGTCATCAAGCTGCTGGTGGTGTGTCATATCCATCAAAAGCCCAGTTGATGTGCAAATAAATATTGCAGCCATGCAATGCAGACTACCTGATGTGAGGCAACAAAGATTTACTACTTTTAAAAACAAAATACTACGTTTTTATATGAGCTTCAAGGAACAATCTTTAAAACACCAGAAAGCCTGAGTTCATACCAATAGAAAAACAACTTGTCTAATTCCACACCGTCGTGGTCATCGAGCTGCTTATGGTTTGCATATCCACCAAAAGCCCAGTTGAAGGGAAAATAAAGATTGCTGCCATGCAATGCGAACTAACTGATGTGAGGCAACAAAGATTTACTACATTTAGAAATAAAGTACTATGTTCTTATAAGAACTTCAAGGAACAATTGTTAAAACAAAATAAAGCCTGAGTACATACCAATAGAAGAATAACCTGTGTGATTCCACAACGTCGTGGTCATCAAGCTGCTGTTGCTGTGTCATATAAATCAATAGCCCTGTTGATGGGCAAATAAGGATTGCAGCCATGCAATGCGAACTATCTGCTGTGAGGCAACGAAGATTTACATCATTTAAAAATCAAATAATACTTTTTTATGTGAACTTCAAAGAACAATCTTTAAAACAATATAAAGCCTGAGTACATACCAATAGGAGAACAACTTGTCTGATTACACACCCTCGTGGTCATCGAGCTGCTGATGGTGTGCATATCCACTAAAAGCCCAAATGAAGGGAAAATAGAGATTGCAGCCAAGCAATGCAAACTCCCTGATGTGAGGCAACAAAAATTTACTACATTTAAAAATAAAGTACTATGTTCTTATAAAAACTTGAAGGAACAATCTTTATAACAACTGCTGTGAGGCAACGAAGATTTACATCATTTAAAAATAAAATAATACTTTTTTACGTGAACTTCAAAGAACAATCTTTAAAACAATATAAAGCCTGAGTACATACCAATTGGAGAACAACTTGTCTGATTACACACCCTCGTGGTCATCGAGCTGCTGATGGTGTGCATATCCACTAAAAGCCCAAATGAAGGGAAAATAAAGATTGCAGCCATGCAATGCGAAATATCTGCTGTGAGGCAACGAAGATTTAATTTATTTAAAAAAAAATAATACTTTCTTATGTGAACTTCAAAGAACAATCTATAAAACACTATAAAGCCTGAGTACATACCAATAGAAGATCAACTTGTCTGATTCCACACCATCATGTTCATCAAGCTGCTGGTGGTGTGTCATATCCATCAAAAGCCCAGTTGATGTGCAAATAAAGATTGCAGCCATGCAATGCGGACTACCTGATGTGCGGCAACAATAATTTACTACTTTTAAAAACAAAATACTACGTTCTTATATGAACTTCAAGGAACAATCTTTAAAACACCAGAAAGCCTGAGTACATACCAATAGTAGAACAACATGTCTGATTCCACACCGTCGTGGTCATCAAGCTGCTGGTGGTGTGTCATATCCATCAAAAGCCCTGTTGATGGGCAAATAAAGATTACCACCATGCAATGCAAACTATTTGCTGTGAGGCAACAAATATTTACATCATTTGAAAATAAAATAATCCTTTCTTATGTGAACTTCAAAGAACAATCTATAAAACACTATAAAGCCTGAGTACATACCAATAGAGAAACAACTTGTCTGATTCAACACCGTCGTGGTCATCGAGTTGCTGATGGTGTGCATATCCACCAAAAGCCCAGTTGAAGGGAAAATAAAGATTGCAGCCATGCAATGCGAACTAACTGATATGAGGCAACAAAGATTTCCTACAATTCAAAATAAAGTGCTATGTTCTTATGAGAACTTCAAGGAACGATCTTTCAAACAACACAAAGCCTGAGTACATACCAATAGAAGAACAACTTGTCTGATTCCACACCGTCTTGGTCATCAGGCTGCTGGTGGTGTGTCATATCCATCAAAAGCCCAGTTGATGTGCAAATAAAGATTGCTGCCATGCAATGCGGACACCCTGATGTGAGGCAACAAAAATTTACTACATTTAAAAATAAAGTACTATGTTCTTATAAAAACTTGAAGGAACAATCTTTATAACAACAAAAAGCCTGAGTACATACCAATAGAAGAACAAATTGTCTGATTCCACACCGTCGTGGTCATCAAGCTGCTGGTGGTGTGTCTTATCCATCAGACGCCCAGTTGATGGGCAAATAAAGATTGCAGCCATGCATTGCGAACTATCTGCTGTGAGGCAACAAAGATTAACTACATTTAAAATAAAGTGCAATGTTCTTTTAAGAACATCAAGGAACAATCTTTAAAACAACAATAAGCCTGAGTACATACCAATAGAAGAATAACTTGTCTGATTCCACACCGTCGTGGTCATCAAGCTGTTGGTGGTGTGTCATATCCATCAAAAGTCCAGTTGATGTGCAAATAAATATTGCAGCCATGCAATGCAGACTACCTGATGTGAGGCAACAATGATTTACTACTTTTAAAAACAAAATACTACCTTTTTAATATGAACTTCAAGGAACAATCTTTAAAACACCAGAAAGCCTGAGTTCATACCAATAGAAAAACAACTTGTCTAATTCCACACCGTCGTGGTCATCGAGCTGCTCATGGTGTGCATATCCACCAAAAGCCCAGTTGAAGGGAAAATAAAGATTGCAGCCTTGCAATGCGAACTCCCTGATGTGAGGCAACAAAGATTTACTACATTTAGAAATAAAGTGCAATGTTCTTTTAAGAACATCAAGGAACAATCTTTAAAACAACAATAAGCCTGAGTACATACCAATAGAAGAATAACCTGTGTGATTCCACACCGTCGTAGTCATCAAGCTGCTGTTGCTGTGTCATATAAATCAAAAGCGATGTTGATGGGCAAATAAGGATTGCAGCCATGCAATGCAAACTATCTGCTGTGAGGCAACGAAGATTTACATCATTTAAAAATCAAATAATACTTTTTTAAGTGAACTTCAAAGAACAATCTTTAAAAGAATATAAAGCCTGAGTACATACCAATAGGAGAACAACTTGTCTGATTACACACCCTCGTGGTCATCGAGCTGCCGATGGTGTGCATATCCACTAAAAGCCCAAATGAAGGGAAAATAAAGATTGCAGCCATGCAATGCGAAATATCTGCTGTGAGGCAACGAAGATTTAATTTATTTAAAAAAAAAAAATAATACTTTCTTATGTGAACTTCAAAGAACAATCTATAAAACACTATAAAGCCTGAGTACATACCAATAGAAGAACAACTTGTCTGATTCCACACCATCATGATCATCAAGCTGCTGGTGGTGTGTCATATCCATCAAAAGTCCAGTTGATGTGCAAATAAAGATTGCAGCCATGCAATGCGGACTACCTGATGTGCGGCAACAATAATTTACTACTTTTAAAAACAAAATACAACGTTCTTATATGAACTTCAAGTAACAAACTTTAAAACACCAGAAAGCCTGAGTACATACCAATAGTAGAGCAACTTGTCTGATTCCACACCGTCGTGGTCATCAGGCTGCTGGTGGTGTGTCGTGTCCATCAAAAGCCCAGTTGATGTGCAAATATATATTGCAGCCATGCAATGCAGACTACCTGATGTGAGGCAACAATGATTTACTACTTTTAATTACAAAATACTACGTTTTTATATGAACTTCAAGGAACAATCTTTAAAACACCAGAAAGCCTGAGTTCATACCAATAGAAAAACAACTTGTCTAATTCCACACCGTCGTGGTCATCGAGCTGCTCATGGTGTGCATATCCACCAAGAGCCCAGTTGAAGGGAAAATAAAGATTGCAGCCATGCAATGCGAACTCCCTGATGTGAGGCAACAAAGATTTACTACATTTAGAAATAAAGTACTATGTTCTTATAAGAATTTCAAGGAACAATTGTTAAAACAAAATAAAGCCTGAGTACATACCAATAGAAGAATAACCTGTGTGATTCCACACCGTCGTGGTCATCAAGCTGCTGTTGCTGTGTCATATAAATCAAAAGCCCTGTTGATGGGCAAATAAGGATTGCAGCCATGCAATGCGAACTATCTGCTGTGAGGCAACGAAGATTTACATCATTTAAAAATCAAATAATACTTTTTTATGTGAACTTCAAAGAACAATCTTTAAAACAATATAAAGCCTGAGTACATACCAATAGGAGAACAACTTGTCTGATTACACACCCTCGTGGTCATCGAGCTGCTGATGGTGTGCATATCCACTAAAAGCCCAAATGAAGGGAAAATAAAGATTGCAGCCATGCAATGCAAAATATCTGCTGTGAGGCAACGGAGATTTAATTTATTTTAAAAAAAAAATAATACTTTCTTATATGAACTACAAAGAACAATCTATAAAACACTACAAAGCCTGAGTACATACCAATAGAAGAACAACTTGTCTGATTCCACACCATCATGATCATCAAGCTGCTGGTGGTGTGTCATATCCATCAAAAGCCCAGTTGATGTGCAAATAAAGATTGCAGCCATGCAATGCGGACTACCTGATGTGCGGCAACAATAATTTACTACTTTTAAAAACAAAATACTACGTTCTTATATGAACTTCAAGTAACAATCTTTAAAACACCAGAAAGCCTGAGTACATACCAATAGTAGCACAACTTGTCTGATTCCACACCGTCATGGTCATCAAGCTGCTGGTGGTGTGTCATATCCATCAAAAGCCCTGTTGATGGGCAAATAAAGATTACCACCATGCAATGCAAACTATTTGCTTTGAGGCAACAAAGATTTACATCATTTGAAAATAAAATAATCCTTTCTTATGTGAACTTCAAAGAACAATCTATAAAACACTATAAAGCCTGAGTACATACCAATAGAAGAACAACTTGTCTGATTCAACACCGTCGTGGTCATCGAGTTGCTGATGGTGTGCATATCCACCAAAAGCCCAGTTGAAGGGAAAATAAAGATTGCAGCCATGCAATGCGAACTACCTGATGTGAGGCAACAAAGATTTGCTACAATTCAAAATAAAGTGCTATGTTCTTATGAGAACTTCAAGGAACAATCTTTCAAACAACGCAAAGCCTGAGTACATACCAATAGAAGAACAACTTGTCTGATTCCACACCGTCTTGGTCATCAGGCTGCTGGTGGTGTGTCATATCCATCAAAAGCCCAGTTGATGTGCAAATAAAGATTGCAGGCATGCAATGCGGACACCCTGATGTGAGGCAACAAAGATTTACTTCATTTAAAAATTAAATAATACTTTCTTATGTGAACTTCAAAGAACAATCTTTCAAACACTATAAAGCCTGAGTACATAGCTATAGAAGAACAACTTGTCTGATTCCACACCGTCGTTGTCATCAAGCTGCTGGTGGTGTGTCATATCCATCAAAAGCCCAGTTGATGTGCAAATAAATATTGCAGCCATGCAATGCAAACTCCCTGATGTGAGGCAACAAAGATTTACTACATTTAGAAATAAAGTACTATGTTCTTATAAGAACTTCAAGGAACAATTGTTAAAACAAAATAAAGTCTGAGTACATACCAATAGAAGAATAACGTGTGTGATTCCACACCGTCGTGGTCATCAAGCTGCTGTTGCTGTGTCATATAAATCAAAAGCCCTGTTGATGGGCAAATAAGGATTGCAGCCATGCAATGCGAACTATCTGCTGTGAGGCAACGAAGATTTACATCATTTAAAAATCAAATAATACTTTTTTATGTGAACTTCAAAGAACAATCTTTAAAACAATATAAAGCCTGAGTACATACCAATAGGAGAACAACTTGTCTGATTACACACCCTCGTGGTCATCGAGCTGCTGATGGTGTGCATATCCAATAAAAGCCCAAATGAAGGGAAAATAAAGATTGCACCCAAGTAATGCGAAATATCTGCTGTGAGGCCAACGAAGATTTACTTTATTTAAAAATAAAATAATACTTTATTATGTGAACTTCAAAGAACAATCTTTAAAACACTATAAAGCTTGAGTACATACCAATAGAAGAATAACCTGTGTGATTCCACGCCGTCGTGGTCATCAAGCTGCTGTTGCTGTGTCATATCCATCAAAAACTCTGTTGATGGGCAAATAAGAATTGCAGCCATGCAATGCGAACTATCTGCTGTGAGGCAACGAAGATTTACATCATTTAAAAATAAAATAATACTTTTTTTACGTGAACTTCAAAGAACAATCTTTAAAACAGTATAAAGCCTGAGTAAATACCAATTGGAGAACAACTTGTCTGATTCCACACCATCATGATCATCAAGCTGCTGGTGGTGTGTCATGTCCATCAAAAGCCCAGTTGATGTGCAAATAAAGATTGCAGCCATGCAACGCGGACTACCTGATGTGCGGCAACAATAATTTACTACTTTTAAAAACAAAATACTATGTTCTTATATGTACTTCAAGTAACAATCTTTAAAACACCAGAAAGCCTGAGTACATACCAATAGTAGAACAACTTGTCTGATTCCACACCGTCGTGGTCATCAAGCTGCTGGTAGTGTGTCATATCCATCAAAAGCCCAGTTGATGGGCAAATAAAGATTACCACCATGCAATGCAAACTATTTGCTGTGAGGCAACAAAGATTTACATCATTTGAAAATAAAATAATCCTTTCTTATGTGAACTTCAAAGAACAATCTATAAAACACTATAAAGCCTGAGTACATACCAATAGGAGAACAACTTGTCTGATTCCACACCGTCGTGGTCATCAAGTGGCTGATGGTGTGTCATATCCATCGAAAGCCCAGTTGATGTGCAAATAAAGATTGCAGCCATGCAATGCGAACTCCCTGGTGTGGGACAACAAAGATTTACTACATTTAAAAATAAGGTACTATGTTCTTATAAGATTTTCAAGGAACAATCTTTAAAACAACACAAAGCCTGAGTACATACCAATAGAAGAACATGTCTCATTCCACACCGTGGTGGTCATCAAGCTACTGGTGGTGTGTCATATCCATCGAAAGCCCAGTTGATGTGCAAATAAAGTTTGCAGATATGCAATGCGGACTCCCTGATGTGAGGCAACAAAGATTTACTACATTTAAAAACAAAATACTACGTTCTTATATGAACTTCAAGGAACAATCTTTCAAACACCAGAAAGCCTGAGTACATACCAATAGAAGAACAACTTGTCTGATTCCACACCGTCGTGGTCATCAAGCTGCTGGTGGTGTGTCATATTAACCAAAATGCCAGTTGATGTGCAAAAAAATATTGCAGCCATGCAATGCAGACTACCTGATGTGAGGCAACAAAGAATTACTACTTTCAAAAACAAAATACTACGTTCTTATATGAACTTCAACGAACAATCTTTAAAACACCAGAAAGCCTGAGTACATACCAATAGAAGAACAACTTGTCTAATTCCACACCGTCGTGGTCATCGAGCTGCTGATGGTGTGCATATCCACCAAAAGCCTAGTTGAAGGGAAAATAAAGATTGCAGCCATGCAATGCGAACTCCCTGATGTGAGGCAACAAAGATTTACTACATTTAGAAATAAAGTACTATGTTCTTATAAGAATTTCAAGGAACAATTGTTAAAACAAAATAAAGCCTGAGTACATACCAATAGAAGAATAACCTGTGTGATTCCACACCGTCGTGGTCATCAAGCTGCTGTTGCTGTGTCATATAAATCAAAAGCCCTGTTGATGGGCAAATAAGGATTGCAGCCATGCAATGCGAACTATCTGCTGTGAGGCAACGAAGATTTACATCATTTAAAAATCAAATAATACTTTTTTATGTGAACTTCAAAGAACAATCTTTAAAACAATATAAAGCCTGAGTACATACCAATAGGAGAACAACTTGTCTGATTACACACCCTCGTGGTCATCGAGCTGCTGATGGTGTGCATATCCACTAAAAGCCCAAATGAAGGGAAAATAAAGATTGCAGCCATGCAATGCGAAATATCTGCTGTGAGGCAACGGAGATTTAATTTATTTTAAAAAAAAAATAATACTTTCTTATATGAACTACAAAGAACAATCTATAAAACACTATAAAGCCTGAGTACATACCAATAGAAGAACAACTTGTCTGATTCCAAACCATCATGATCATCAAGCTGCTGGTGGTGTGTCATATCCATCAAAAGCCCAGTTGATGTGCAAATAAAGATTGCAGCCATGCAATGCGGACTACCTGATGTGCGGCAACAATAATTTACTACTTTTAAAAACAAAATACTACGTTCTTATATGAACTTCAAGTAACAATCTTTAAAACACCAGAAAGCCTGAGTACATACCAATAGTAGAACAACTTGTCTGATTCCACACCGTCATGGTCATCAAGCTGCTGGTGGTGTGTCATATCCATCAAAAGCCCTGTTGATGGGCAAATAAAGATTACCACCATGCAATGCAAACTATTTGCTTTGAGGCAACAAAGATTTACATCATTTGAAAATAAAATAATCCTTTCTTATGTGAACTTCAAAGAACAATCTATAAAACACTATAAAGCCTGAGTACATACCAATAGAAGAACAACTTGTCTGATTCAACACCGTCGTGGTCATCGAGTTGCTGATGGTGTGCATATCCACCAAAAGCCCAGTTGAAGGGAAAATAAAGATTGCAGCCATGCAATGCGAACTACCTGATGTGAGGCAACAAAGATTTGCTACAATTCAAAATAAAGTGCTATGTTCTTATGAGAACTTCAAGGAACAATCTTTCAAACAACGCAAAGCCTGAGTACATACCAATAGAAGAACAACTTGTCTGATTCCACACCGTCTTGGTCATCAGGCTGCTGGTGGTGTGTCATATCCATCAAAAGCCCAGTTGATGTGCAAATAAAGATTGCAGCCATGCAATGCGGACACCCTGATGTGAGGCAACAAAGATTTACTTCATTTAAAAATTAAATAATACTTTCTTATGTGAACTTCAAAGAACAATCTTTCAAACACTATAAAGCCTGAGTACATAGCTATAGAAGAACAACTTGTCTGATTCCACACCGTCGTTGTCATCAAGCTGCTGGTGGTGTGTCATATCCATCAAAAGCCCAGTTGATGTGCAAATAAATATTGCAGCCATGCAATGCAAACTCCCTGATGTGAGGCAACAAAGATTTACTACATTTAGAAATAAAGTACTATGTTCTTATAAGAACTTCAAGGAACAATTGTTAAAACAAAATAAAGTCTGAGTACATACCAATAGAAGAATAACGTGTGTGATTCCACACCGTCGTGGTCATCAAGCTGCTGTTGCTGTGTCATATAAATCAAAAGCCCTGTTGATGGGCAAATAAGGATTGCAGCCATGCAATGCGAACTATCTGCTGTGAGGCAACGAAGATTTACATCATTTAAAAATCAAATAATACTTTTTTATGTGAACTTCAAAGAACAATCTTTAAAACAATATAAAGCCTGAGTACATACCAATAGGAGAACAACTTGTCTGATTACACACCCTCGTGGTCATCGAGCTGCTGATGGTGTGCATATCCAATAAAAGCCCAAATGAAGGGAAAATAAAGATTGCACCCAAGTAATGCGAAATATCTGCTGTGAGGCCAACGAAGATTTACTTTATTTAAAAATAAAATAATACTTTATTATGTGAACTTCAAAGAACAATCTTTAAAACACTATAAAGCTTGAGTACATACCAATAGAAGAATAACCTGTGTGATTCCACGCCGTCGTGGTCATCAAGCTGCTGTTGCTGTGTCATATCCATCAAAAACTCTGTTGATGGGCAAATAAGAATTGCAGCCATGCAATGCGAACTATCTGCTGTGAGGCAACGAAGATTTACATCATTTAAAAATAAAATAATACTTTTTTTACGTGAACTTCAAAGAACAATCTTTAAAACAGTATAAAGCCTGAGTAAATACCAATTGGAGAACAACTTGTCTGATTCCACACCATCATGATCATCAAACTGCTGGTGGTGTGTCATGTCCATCAAAAGCCCAGTTGATGTGCAAATAAAGATTGCAGCCATGCAACGCGGACTACCTGATGTGCGGCAACAATAATTTACTACTTTTAAAAACAAAATACTATGTTCTTATATGTACTTCAAGTAACAATCTTTAAAACACCAGAAAGCCTGAGTACATACCAATAGTAGAACAACTTGTCTGATTCCACACCGTCGTGGTCATCAAGCTGCTGGTAGTGTGTCATATCCATCAAAAGCCCAGTTGATGGGCAAATAAAGATTACCACCATGCAATGCAAACTATTTGCTGTGAGGCAACAAAGATTTACATCATTTGAAAATAAAATAATCCTTTCTTATGTGAACTTCAAAGAACAATCTATAAAACACTATAAAGCCTGAGTACATACCAATAGGAGAACAACTTGTCTGATTCCACACCGTCGTGGTCATCAAGTGGCTGATGGTGTGTCATATCCATCGAAAGCCCAGTTGATGTGCAAATAAAGATTGCAGCCATGCAATGCGAATTCCCTGGTGTGGGACAACAAAGATTTACTACATTTAAAAATAAGGTACTATGTTCTTATAAGATTTTCAAGGAACAATCTTTAAAACAACACAAAGCCTGAGTACATACCAATAGAAGAACATGTCTCATTCCACACCGTGGTGGTCATCAAGCTACTGGTGGTGTGTCATATCCATCGAAAGCCCAGTTGATGTGCAAATAAAGTTTGCAGATATGCAATGCGGACTCCCTGATGTGAGGCAACAAAGATTTACTACATTTAAAAACAAAATACTACGTTCTTATATGAACTTCAAGGAACAATCTTTCAAACACCAGAAAGCCTGAGTACATACCAATAGAAGAACAACTTGTCTGATTCCACACCGTCGTGGTCATCAAGCTGCTGGTGGTGTGTCATATTAACCAAAATGCCAGTTGATGTGCAAAAAAATATTGCAGCCATGCAATGCAGACTACCTGATGTGAGGCAACAAAGAATTACTACTTTCAAAAACAAAATACTACGTTCTTATATGAACTTCAACGAACAATCTTTAAAACACCAGAAAGCCTGAGTACATACCAATAGAAGAACAACTTGTCTAATTCCACACCGTCGTGGTCATCGAGCTGCTGATGGTGTGCATATCCACCAAAAGCCTAGTTGAAGGGAAAATAAAGATTGCAGCCATGCAATTCGAACTCCCTGATGTGAGGCAACAAAGATTTATTACATTTAAAAATACAGTACTATGTTCTTATAAGAAATTCAAGGAACAATTGTTAAAACAACAAAAAGCCTGAGTACATACCAATAGAAGAACAACTTGTCTGATTCCACACCGTCGTGGTCATCAAGCTGCTGGTGGTGTTTCATATACATCAAAAGCCCTGTTGGTGAGCAAATAAAAATTGCAGCCATGCAATGCGAACTATCTGCTGAGAGGCAATGAAGATTTACTTCATTTCAAAATAAACTGATACTTTGTTATGTGAACTTCAAAGAACAATCTTTAAAACACTATAAAGCCTGAGTACGTACCAATAGAAGAACAACTTGTCTGTTTTCACACCGTTGTGTTCATCAAGCTGCTGGTGGTGTGTCATATCCATCAAACGCCCTGTTGTTGGGCAAATAAACATTGCAGCCATGCAATGCGAAATATCTGCTGTGAGGCAACGAAGATTTACTTCATTTAAAATTAAATAATACTTCCTTATGTGAACTTCAAAGAACAATCTATAAAACACTATAAAGCCTGAGTACATACCAATAGGAGAACAACTTGTCTGATTCCACACCGTCGTGGTCATCAAGTGGCTGATGGTGTGTCATATCCATCGAAAGCCCAGTTGATGTGCAAATAAAGATTGCAGCCATGCAATGCGAACTCCCTGGTGTGGGACAACAAAGATTTACTACATTTAAAAATAAGGTACTATGTTCTTATAAGATTTTCAAGGAACAATCTTTAAAACAACACAAAGCCTGAGTACATACCAATAGAAGAACATGTCTCATTCCACACCGTGGTGGTCATCAAGCTACTGGTGGTGTGTCATATCCATCGAAAGCCCAGTTGATGTGCAAATAAAGTTTGCAGATATGCAATGCGGACTCCCTGATGTGAGGCAACAAAGATTTACTACATTTAAAAACAAAATACTACGTTCTTATATGAACTTCAAGGAACAATCTTTCAAACACCAGAAAGCCTGAGTACATACCAATAGAAGAACAACTTGTCTGATTCCACACCGTCGTGGTCATCAAGCTGCTGGTGGTGTGTCATATTAACCAAAATGCCAGTTGATGTGCAAAAAAAATATTGCAGCCATGCAATGCAGACTACCTGATGTGAGGCAACAAAGAATTACTACTTTCAAAAACAAAATACTACGTTCTTATATGAACTTCAACGAACAATCTTTAAAACACCAGAAAGCCTGAGTACATACCAATAGAAGAACAACTTGTCTAATTCCACACCGTCGTGGTCATCGAGCTGCTGATGGTGTGCATATCCACCAAAAGCCTAGTTGAAGGGAAAATAAAGATTGCAGCCATGCAATTCGAACTCCCTGATGTGAGGCAACAAAGATTTATTACATTTAAAAATACAGTACTATGTTCTTATAAGAAATTCAAGGAACAATTGTTAAAACAACAAAAAGCCTGAGTACATACCAATAGAAGAACAACTTGTCTGATTCCACACCGTCGTGGTCATCAAGCTGCTGGTGGTGTTTCATATACATCAAAAGCCCTGTTGGTGAGCAAATAAAAATTGCAGCCATGCAATGCGAACTATCTGCTGAGAGGCAATGAAGATTTACTTCATTTCAAAATAAACTGATACTTTGTTATGTGAACTTCAAAGAACAATCTTTAAAACACTATAAAGCCTGAGTACATACCAATAGAAGAACAACTTGTCTGTTTTCACACCGTTGTGTTCATCAAGCTGCTGGTGGTGTGTCATATCCATCAAACGCCCTGTTGTTGGGCAAATAAACATTGCAGCCATGCAATGCGAAATATCTGCTGTGAGGCAACGAAGATTTACTTCATTTAAAATTAAATAATACTTCCTTATGTGAACTTCAAAAAACAATCTTTAAAACACTATAAAGCCTGAGTACATACCAATAGAAGAACAACTTGTCTGATTCCACACCCTCGTGGTCATCGAGCTGCTGATGGTATGCATATCCACTAAAAGCCCAGTTGAAGGGAAAATAAAGATTGCAGCCATGCAATGCGAACTACCTGATGTGAGGCAACAAAGATTTACTACATTTAAAAATAAAGTACTATGTTCTTATAAAAACTTGAAGGAACAATCTTTATAACAACAAAAAGCCTGAGTACATATAATTAGAAGAACATGTCTGGTTCCACACCGTCATGGTCATCAGGCTGCTGGTGGTGTGTCATATCAATCAAAAGCCCAGTTGATGTGCAAATAAAGATCGCAGCCATGCAATGCAAACTATCTGCTGTGAGGCAACTAAGATTTACATCATTTAAAAATAAAATAATACTTTCTTACGTGAACTTCAAAGAACCATCTTTGAAACACTATAAAGCCTGAGTACATACCAATAGGAGAACAACTTGAGTGATTCCACACACTTGTGGTCATCGAGCTGCTGATGGTGTGCATATCCACTAAAAGCCCATATGGAGGGAAAATAAAGATTGCAGCCATGCAATGCGAACTCCCAGATGTGAGGCAACAAAGATTTACTACATTTAAAAATAAAGTACTATGTTCTTATAAAAACTTGAAGGAACAATCTTTATAACAACAAAAAGCCTGAGTACATATAAATAGAAGAACATGTCTGATTCCACACCGTCTTGGTCATCAAGCTGCTGGTGGTGTGTCATATCCATCAAAAGCCCTGTTGATGGGCATATAAAGATTGCAGCCATGCAATGCGATATATCTGCTGTGAGGCAACGAAGATTAACTTTATTTAAAAATAAAATAATACTTTCTTATGTGAACTTCAAAGAACAATCTTTAAAACACTATTAAGCCTGAGTACATACCAATAGGAGAACAATTTGTCTAATTCTACACCGTCGTGGTCATCAAGTTGCTGATGGAGTGTCATATCCACCAAAAGCCCAGTTGAAGGGAAAATAAAGATTGCAGCCATGCATTGCGAACTCCCTGATGTGAGGCAACTAAAATTTACTGCATTTAAAAATAAAGTTCTATGTTCTTATAAAAACTTGAAGGTTCAATCTTTAAAACGACAAAAATCCTGAGTACATACCAATAGAAGAACAACTTGTCTGATTCCACACCGTCGAGGTCATCATGCTGCTGGTGGTGAGTCAAATCTATCAAAAGCCCTGTTGATGGGCAAATAAAGATTGCAGCCATGCAATGCAGACTCCCTGTTATGAGGCAACAAAGATTTACTACTTTTAAAAACAAAATACTATGTTCTTATATTAACTTCAAGGAACAATCTTTAAAACACCAGAAAGCCTGAGTACATACCCATAGAAGAACAACTTGACTGATTCCACACCGTCGTGGTCATCAAGCTGCTGATGGTGTGCATATCCACCAAAAGCCCATTTGAAGGGAAAAAAAAGATTGCAGCCATGCAATGCAAACTCCCTGTTGTGAGGCAAGAAAGATTTACTACATTTAAAAATAAAGTACTATGTTCTTATAAGAACTTCAAGGAACAATCTTTAAAACAACAAAAAGCCTGAGTACATACCAATAGAAGAACAACTTGTCTGATTCCACACCGTCGTGGGCATCAAGCTGCTGGTGGTATGTCAGATCCACCAAGAGCCCTGTTGATGGGCAAATAAAGATTGCAGCCAGGCAATGCAAACTATCTGCTGTGAGGCAACAAAGATTTACTTCAATTAAAAATAAATTAATACTTTCTGATGTGAACTTCAAAGAACAATCTTTTAAACACTATAAAGCCTGAGTACATACCTATAGAAGAACAACTTGTCTGATTCCACACCGTCGTGGTCATAAAGCTGCTGGTGGTGTGTCATATCCCTCAAAAGCCCTGTTGATGGGCAAATAAAGATTGCAGCCATGCAATGTGAACTATGTGCTGTGAGGCAACGTAGATTTTCTTCATTCAAAAATATAATAATACTTTCATGTGTGAAATTCAAAGAACAGTCTTTAAAACACTATAAAGCCTGGGTACATACCAATAGAAGAACAACTTGTCTGATTCCACACCGTCGTGGTCATCAAGCTGCTGGTGATGAGTCATATCCATCAAAAACCCTGTTGATGGGCAAATAAAGATTGCAGCCATGCAATGCGAACTATCTGCTGTGAGGCAACAAAGATTTACTTCATTTAAAAATAAAATAATACTTTCTTATGTGAACTTCAAAGAACAATCTTTAAAACACTATTAAGCCTGAGTACATACCAATAGGAGAACAATTTGTCTGATTCCACACCGTCGAGGTCATCATGCTGCTGGTGGTGAGTCAAATCTATCAAAAGCCCTGTTGATGGGCAAATAAAGATTGCAGCCATGCAATGCGGACTCCCTGTTGTGAGGCAACAAAGATTTACTACTTTTAAAAACAAAATACTATGTACTTATATTAACTTCAAGGAACAATCTTTGAAACACCAGAAAGCCTGAGTACATTCCCATAGAAGAACAACTTGACTGATTCCACACCGTCGTGGTCATCGAGCTGCTGATGGTGTGCATATCCACCAAAAGCCCAGTTGAAGGGAAAAAAAAGATTGCAGCCATGCAATGCAAACTCCCTGATGTGAGGCAAGAAAGATTTACTACATTTAAAAATAAAGTACTATGTTCTTATAAGAACTTCAAGGAACAATCTTTAAAACAAGAAAAAGCCTGAGTACATACCAATAGAAGAACAACTAGTCTGAATCCACACCGTCGTGGTCATCAAGCTGCTGGTGGTATGTCATATCCACCAAAAGCCCTGTTGATGGGCAAATAAAGATTGCAGCCATGCAGTGCAAACAATCTGCTGTGAGGCAACGAAGATTTACTTCAATTAAAAATAAATTAATACTTTCTTATGTGAACTTCAAAGAACAATCTTTTAAACACTATAAAGCCTGAGTACATACCTATAGAAGAACAACTTGTCTGATTCCACACCGTCGTGGTCATCAAGCTGCTGGTGGTGTGTCATATCCCTCAAAAGCCCTGTTGATGGGCAAATAAAGATTGCAGCCATGCAATGTGAACTATGTGCTGTGAGGCAACGAAGATTTTCTTCATTCAAAAATATAATAATACTTTCTTTTGTGAAATTCAAAGAACAGTCTTTAAAACACTATAAAGCCTGGGTACATACCAATAGAAGAACAACTTGTCTGATTCCACACCGTCATGGTCATCAAGCTGCTGGTGATGTGTCATATCCATCAAAAACCCTGTTGATGGGCAAATAAAGATTGCAGCCATGCAATGCGAACTATCTGCTGTGAGGCAACAAAGATTTACTTCATTTAAAAATAAAATAATACTTTCTTATGTGAACTTCAAAGAACAATCTTTAAAACACTATTAAGCCTGAGTACATACCAATAGGAGAACAATTTGTCTGATTCCACACCGTCGAGGTCATCATGCAGCTGGTGGTGAGTCAAATCTATCAAAAGCCCTGTTGATGGGCAAATAAAGATTGCAGCCATGCAATGCGGACTCCCTGTTGTGAGGCAACAAAGATTTACTACTTTTAAAAACAAAATACTATGTACTTATATTAACTTCAAGGAACAATCTTTGAAACACCAGAAAGCCTGAGTACATTCCCATAGAAGAACAACTTGACTGATTCCACACCGTCGTGGTCATCGAGCTGCTGATGGTGTGCATATCCACCAAAAGCCCAGTTGAAGGGAAAAAAAAGATTGCAGCCATGCAATGCAAACTCCCTGATGTGAGGCAAGAAAGATTTACTACATTTAAAAATAAAGTACTATGTTCTTATAAGAACTTCAAGGAACAATCTTTAAAACAAGAAAAAGCCTGAGTACATACCAATAGAAGAACAACTAGTCTGATTCCACACCGTCATGGTCATCAAGCTGCTGGTGGTATGTCATATCCACCAAAAGCCCTGTTGATGGGCAAATAAAGATTGCAGCCATGCAGTGCAAACAATCTGCTGTGAGGCAACGAAGATTTACTTCAATTAAAAATAAATTAATACTTTCTTATGTGAACTTCAAAGAACAATCTTTTAAACACTATAAAGCCTGAGTACATACCTATAGAAGAACAACTTGTCTGATTCCACACCGTCGTGGTCATCAAGCTGCTGGTGGTGTGTCATATCCTTCAAAAGCCCCGTTGATGGGCAAATAAAGATTGCAGCCATGCAATGCGAACTATCTGCTGTGAGGCATCGAACATTTACTTTATTTAAAAATAAAATAATACTTTCTTATGTGAACTTAAAAGAGCAATTTATAAAACACTATAAAGCCTGAGTACATACCAATAGAAGAAAAACTTGTCTGACTCCACACCTTCGTGGTCATCAAGCTGCTGGTGGTGTGTCATATCCATCAAAAGCCATGTTGATGGGCAAATAAAGATTGCAGCCATGCAATGCGAACTATCTGCTGTGAGGCAACGAAGATTTACCTTATTTAAAAATAAAATGATACTTTCTTACGTGAACTTCAAAGAACAATCTTTAAAACACTATAAAGCCTGAGTACATACCAATAGGAGAACAACTTGTCTGATTCCACACCCTTGTGTTCATCGAGCTGCTGATGGTGTGCATATCCAAGAAAAGCCCAGTTGAAATGAAAATAAAGATTTCAGCCATGCAATGCGAACTCCCTGCTGTGAGAAACAAAGATTTACTACATTTAAAAATAAAGTACTATGTTCTTATAAGAATTTCAAGGAAAAATCTTTAAAACAACAAAAATCCTGAGTACATACCAATAGAAGAACATGTCTGATTCCACACCGTGGTGGTCATCAAGCTGCTGGTTGGTGTGTCATACCCATCGAAAGCCCAGTTGATATGCAAATAAAGTTTGCAGCCATGCAATGCGGACTCCCTGACGTGAGGCAACAAAGATTTACTACATTTAAAAACAAAATACTACATTCTTATATGAACTTCAAGGAACAATCTTTAAAACACCAGAGAGCCTGGGTACATACCAATAGAAGAACAATTTGTCTGATTCACACCGTCATGGGCACCGAGCTGCTGATGGTGTGCATATCCACTAAAAGCCCAATTGAAGGGAAAATAAAGATTGCAGCCATGTAATGCGAACACCCAGATGTGAGGCAACAAAGATTTACTACATTTAAAAAAAAGTGCTATGTTCTTATAAGAACTTCAAGGAACAATCTATAAAACAACAAAAAGCCTGAGTACATACCAATAGAAGAGCATGTCTGATACCACACCGTGGTGGTCATCAAGTTGCTGGTGGTGTGTCATATCCATCGAAAGCCCAGTTGATGGGCAAATAAAGATTGCAGCCATGCAATGCGAAATATCTGCTGTGAGGCAACGAAGATTTACTTCATTTAAAAATAAAATAATACTTTCTTATGTGAACTTCAAAGAACGATCTTTAAAACACTATAAAGCCTGAGTACATATCAATAGAAGAACAGCTTGTCTGATTCCACTCCGTCGTGGTCATCGTGCTGCTGTTGGTGTGCATATCCACCAAAAGGCCGGTTGAAGGGAAAATAAAGATTGCAGCCATGCAATGCGAACTCCCTGATGTGAGATATAAAAGATTTACTACATTTAAAAATAAAGTACTATGTTCTTATAAAAAGTTGAAGAAACAATCTTTATAACAACAAAAACCCTGAGTACATACCAATAGAGGAACAACTTGTCTGATTCCACATCGTCGTGGTCATCAAGCAGCTGGTGGTGTGTCATATCCATCAAAAGCCCAGTTGATGTGCAAATAAAGATTGCAGCCATGCAATGCGAACTATCTGCTGTGAGGCAACGAAGATTTACTTCAATTAAAAATAAATTAATACTTTCTTATGTGAACTTCAAAGAACAATCTTTTAAACACTATAAAGCCTGAGTACATACCAATAGGAGAACAACTTGAGTGATTCCACACCCTTGTGGTCATCGAGCTGCTGATGGTGTGCATATACACTAAAAGCCCAATTGAAGGGAAAATAAAGATTGCAGCCATGCAATGCGAACTCCCAGATGTGAGGCAACAAAAATTTACTACATTTAAAAATAAAGTACTATGTTCTTATAAAACTTGAAGGAACAATCTTTATAACAACAAAAAGCCTGGGTACATATAAATAGAAGAACATGTCTGATTCCACACCGTCATGGTCCTCAAGCTGCTGGTGGTGTGTCATATCCATCAGAAGCCCTGTTGATGGGCATATAAAGATTGCAGCCATGCAATGCGAAATATCTGCTTTGAGGCAACGAAGATTAACTTTCTTTAAAAATTAAATAATACTTTCTTATGTGAACTTCAAAGAACAATCTATAAAACACTATAAAGCCTGAGTACATACCAATAGAAGATCAACTTGTCTGATTCCACACCGTCGTGGTCATCAAGCTGCTGGTCATATCCATCAAAGGCCCAGTTGATGTGCAAATACAGATTGCAGCCATGCAATGCGAACTCCCTGATGTGTGACAACAAAGATTTACTACATTTAAAAATAAGGTATTATGTTCTTATAAGATCTTCAAGGAACAATCTTTAACACAACAAAAATCCTGAGTACATACCAATAGAAGAACGACTTGTCTGATTCCACACCGTCGTGGTCATCGAGTTGCTGATGGTGTGCAAATCCACCAAAAGCCCAGTTGAAGCGAAAATAAAGATTGCAGCCATGCAATGCGAACTCCCTGATGTGAGGCAACAAAGATTTAATACATTTAAAAATAAAGTATTATGTTCTTATAAGTACTTCAAGGACAATCTTTAAAAGAACCAAAAGCCTGAGTACATACCAATTGAAGAACAACTTGTCTGATTCCACACCGTTCTGGTCATCAAGATACTTGTGGTGTGTCATTTCCATCAAAAGCCCTGTTGATGGGCAAATAAAGATTGCAGCCATGCAATGCGAACTATCAGCTGTGAGGCAATGAAGATTTACTTCTTTTAAAAATAAAATAATAGTTTCTTATGTGAACTTCAAAGATCAATCTTTAAAACACTATAAAGCCTGAGTACATACCAATAGAAGAACAACTTGTCTGATTCCACACCGTCATGGTCATCAAGCTGCTGGTGGTGTGTCATATCCATCAAAAGCCCTGTTGGTGGGCAAATAAAGATTCCAGCCATGCAATGCGAACTATCTGCTGTGAGGCAACGAAGATTTACTTCATTTAAAAATAAAATAATACTTTCTGATGTGAACTTCAAAGAACAATCTTTAAAACCCTATAAAGGCTGAGTACATACCAATAGGAGAACAACTTGTCTGATTCCACACCCTCGTGTTCATCGAGCTGCTGATGGTGTGCATATCTAAGAAAAGCCCAGTTGAAGTGAAAATAAAGATTTCAGCCATGCAATGCGAACTCCCTGATGTGAGAAACAAAGATTTACTACATTTTAAAATAAAGTACTATGTTCTTATAAGAATTTAAAGGAACAATCATTAAAACAACAAAAATCCTGAGTACATACCAATAGAAGAACATGTCTGATTCCACACCGTGGTGGTCATCAAGCTGCTCGTTGGTGTGTCATACCCATCGAAAGCCCAGTTGATATGCAAATAAAGTTTGCAGCCATGCAATGCGGACTCCCTGACGTGAGGCAACAAAGATTTACTACATTTAAAAACAAAATACTACGTTCTTATATGAACTTCAAGGAACAATCTTTAAAACACCAGAGAGCCTGGGTACATACCAATAGAAGAACAATTTGTCTGATTCACACCGTCATGGGCATCGAGCTGCTGATGGTGTGCATATCCACTAAAAGCCCAATTGAAGGGAAAATAAAGATTGCAGCCATGTAATGCGAACACCCAGATGTGAGGCAACAAAGATTTACTACATTTAAAAAAAGTGCTATGTTCTTATAAGAACTTCAAGGAACAATCTATAAAACAACAAAAAGCCTGAGTACATACCAATAGAAGAGCATGTCTGATTCCACACCGTGGTGGTCATCATACTGCTGGTGGTGTGTCATATCCATCGAAAGCCCAGTTGATGGGCAAATAAAGATTGCAGCCATGCAATGCGAAATATCTGCTGTGAGGCAACGAAGATTTACTTCATTTCACAACAAAAAAATACTTTCTTATGTAAACTTCAAAGAACAATCTTTAAAACACTATAACGACTGAGTACATACCAATAGAAGAACAACTTGTCTGATTCCACACCGACGTGGTCATCAAACTGCTGGTGGTGTGCCATATCCATCAATAGCCCTGTTGATGGGCAAATAAAGATTGCAGCCACGCAATGCAAACTATCTGCGGTGAGGCAACGAAGATTTACTTCATTTAAAAATAAAATAATACTTTCTTATGTGAACTTCAAAGAACGATCTTTAAAACACTATAAAGCCTGAGTACATACCAATAGGAGAACAACTTGAGTGATTCCACACACTTGTGGTCATCGAGCTGCTGATGGTGTGCATATCCACTAAAAGCCCATGTGGAGGGAAATAAAGATTGCAGCCATGCAATGCGAACTCCCAGATGTGAGGCAACAAAGATTTACTACATTTAAAAATAAAGTACTATGTTCTTATAAAAACTTGAAGGAACAATCTTTATAACAACAAAAAACCTGAGTACATATAAATAGAAGAACATGTCTGATTCCACACCGTCATGGTCATCAAGCTGCTGGTGGTGTGTCATATCCATCAAAAGCCCTGTTGATGGGCATATAAAGATTGCAGCCATGCAATGCGAAATATCTGCTGTGAGGCAACGAAGATTAACTTTATTTAAATATAACATAATACTTTCTTATGTGAACTTCACAGAACAATCTATAAAACACTATAAAGCCTGAGTACATACCAATAGAAGAACAACTTGTCTGATTCCACACCGTTGTGGTCGTCAAGCTGCTGGTCATATCCATCAAAGGCCCAGTTCACTGCAAATATTGATTGCAGCCATGCAATGCGAACTCCCTAATGTGGGACAACAAAGATTTACTACATTTAAAAATAAGGTATTATGTTCTCATAAGATCTTCAAGGAACAATCTTTAAAACAACAAAAAGCCTGAGTACATACCAATAAAAAAACGACTTGTCTGATTCCACACCGTTCTGGTCATCAAGCTGCTTGTGGTGTGTCATATCCATCAAAAGCCCTGTTGATGGGCAAATAAAGATTGCAGCCATGCAATGCGAACTATCAGCTGTGAAGCAATGAAGATTTACTTCTTTTAAAAGTAAAATAATAGTTTCTTATGTGAATTTCAAAAATCAATCTTTAAAACACTATAAATCCTGAGTACATACCAATAGAACAACTTGTCTGATTAAACACCATCGTGGTCATCAACCTGCTGGTGGTTTGTCATATCCACCAAAAGCCCTGTTGATGGGCAAATAAAGATTCCAGTAATGCAATGCGAAATATCTGCTGTTAGGCAACTAAGATTTACTTCATTTAAAAATAAAATAATACTTTCTTATGTGAACTTCAAAGAACAATCATAAAAACACTATAAAGCCTGAGTACATACCAATAGAAGAACAACTTGTCTGATTCCACTCCGCCGTGGTCATCGAGCTGCTGATGGTGTGCATATCCACCAAAAGCCCAGTTGAAGGGAAAATAAAGATTGCAGCCATGCAATGCGAACTCCCTGATGTGAGGCAACAAAGATTAACTACATTTCAAAATAAAGTACCATGTTCTTATAAGTACTTCGGAGAACAATCTTTAAAACAACATAAAGCCTGAGTACATACCAATAGAAGAACAACTTGTCTGATACCACAACTTTATGGTCATCAAGCTGCCTGTGGTGTGACATATCCAACAAAAGCCCAGTTGAAGGGAAAATGAAGATTGCAGCCATGCATTGCGAACTCCCTGATGTGAGGCAACTAAGATTTACTGCATTTAAAAATAAAGTACTATGTTCTTATAAAAACTTGAAGGAACAATCTTTATAACTACAAAAAGTCTGAGTACATACCAATAGAAGAACATGTCTGATTCCACACCATCGTGGTCATCAAGCTGTTGGTGGCGTGTCATATCCTTCAAAAGCACTGTTGATGGGCATATAAAGATTGCAGCCATGCAACGCGAAATATCTGCTGTGAGACAACAAAGATTTACATCATTTAAAAATAAAATAATACTTTCTTACGTGAACTTCAAAGAACAATCTTTAAAACACTATAAAGCCTGAGTACATACCAATAGGAGAACAACTTGAGTGATTCCACACCCTTGTGGTCATCGAGCTGCTGATGGTGTGCATATACACTAAAAGCCCAATTGAAGGGAAAATAAAGATTGCAGCCATGCAATGCGAACTCCCAGATGTGAGGCAACAAAAATTTACTACATTTAAAAATAAAGTACTATGTTCTTATAAAACTTGAAGGAACAATCTTTATAACAACAAAAAGCCTGGGTACATATAAATAGAAGAACATGTCTGATTCCACACCGTCATGGTCCTCAAGCTGCTGGTGGTGTGTCATATCCATCAGAAGCCCTGTTGATGGGCATATAAAGATTGCAGCCATGCAATGCGAAATATCTGCTTTGAGGCAACGAAGATTAACTTTCTTTAAAAATTAAATAATACTTTCTTATGTGAACTTCAAAGAACAATCTATAAAACACTATAAAGCCTGAGTACATACCAATAGAAGATCAACTTGTCTGATTCCACACCGTCGTGGTCATCAAGCTGCTGGTCATATCCATCAAAGGCCCAGTTGATGTGCAAATACAGATTGCAGCCATGCAATGCGAACTCCCTGATGTGGGACAACAAAGATTTACTACATTTAAAAATAAGGTATTATGTTCTTATAAGATCTTCAAGGAACAATCTTTAACACAACAAAAATCCTGAGTACATACCAATAGAAGAACGACTTGTCTGATTCCACACCGTCGTGGTCATCGAGTTGCTGATGGTGTGCAAATCCACCAAAAGCCCAGTTGAAGCGAAAATAAAGATTGCAGCCATGCAATGCGAACTCCCTGATGTGAGGCAACAAAGATTTAATACATTTAAAAATAAAGTATTATGTTCTTATAAGTACTTCAAGGACAATCTTTAAAAGAACCAAAAGCCTGAGTACATACCAATTGAAGAACAACTTGTCTGATTCCACACCGTTCTGGTCATCAAGATACTTGTGGTGTGTCATTTCCATCAAAAGCCCTGTTGATGGGCAAATAAAGATTGCAGCCATGCAATGCGAACTATCAGCTGTGAGGCAATGAAGATTTACTTCTTTTAAAAATAAAATAATAGTTTCTTATGTGAACTTCAAAGATCAATCTTTAAAACACTATAAAGCCTGAGTACATACCAATAGAAGAACAACTTGTCTGATTCCACACCGTCATGGTCATCAAGCTGCTGGTGGTGTGTCATATCCATCAAAAGCCCTGTTGGTGGGCAAATAAAGATTCCAGCCATGCAATGCGAACTATCTGCTGTGAGGCAACGAAGATTTACTTCATTTAAAAATAAAATAATACTTTCTGATGTGAACTTCAAAGAACAATCTTTAAAACCCTATAAAGGCTGAGTACATACCAATAGGAGAACAACTTGTCTGATTCCACACCCTCGTGTTCATCGAGCTGCTGATGGTGTGCATATCTAAGAAAAGCCCAGTTGAAGTGAAAATAAAGATTTCAGCCATGCAATGCGAACTCCCTGATGTGAGAAACAAAGATTTACTACATTTTAAAATAAAGTACTATGTTCTTATAAGAATTTAAAGGAACAATCATTAAAACAACAAAAATCCTGAGTACATACCAATAGAAGAACATGTCTGATTCCACACCGTGGTGGTCATCAAGCTGCTCGTTGGTGTGTCATACCCATCGAAAGCCCAGTTGATATGCAAATAAAGTTTGCAGCCATGCAATGCGGACTCCCTGACGTGAGGCAACAAAGATTTACTACATTTAAAAACAAAATACTACGTTCTTATATGAACTTCAAGGAACAATCTTTAAAACACCAGAGAGCCTGGGTACATACCAATAGAAGAACAATTTGTCTGATTCACACCGTCATGGGCATCGAGCTGCTGATGGTGTGCATATCCACTAAAAGCCCAATTGAAGGGAAAATAAAGATTGCAGCCATGTAATGCGAACACCCAGATGTGAGGCAACAAAGATTTACTACATTTAAAAAAAGTGCTATGTTCTTATAAGAACTTCAAGGAACAATCTATAAAACAACAAAAAGCCTGAGTACATACCAATAGAAGAGCATGTCTGATTCCACACCGTGGTGGTCATCATACTGCTGGTGGTGTGTCATATCCATCGAAAGCCCAGTTGATGGGCAAATAAAGATTGCAGCCATGCAATGCGAAATATCTGCTGTGAGGCAACGAAGATTTACTTCATTTCACAACAAAAAAATACTTTCTTATGTAAACTTCAAAGAACAATCTTTAAAACACTATAACGACTGAGTACATACCAATAGAAGAACAACTTGTCTGATTCCACACCGACGTGGTCATCAAACTGCTGGTGGTGTGCCATATCCATCAATAGCCCTGTTGATGGGCAAATAAAGATTGCAGCCACGCAATGCAAACTATCTGCGGTGAGGCAACGAAGATTTACTTCATTTAAAAATAAAATAATACTTTCTTATGTGAACTTCAAAGAACGATCTTTAAAACACTATAAAGCCTGAGTACATACCAATAGGAGAACAACTTGAGTGATTCCACACACTTGTGGTCATCGAGCTGCTGATGGTGTGCATATCCACTAAAAGCCCATGTGGAGGGAAATAAAGATTGCAGCCATGCAATGCGAACTCCCAGATGTGAGGCAACAAAGATTTACTACATTTAAAAATAAAGTACTATGTTCTTATAAAAACTTGAAGGAACAATCTTTATAACAACAAAAAACCTGAGTACATATAAATAGAAGAACATGTCTGATTCCACACCGTCATGGTCATCAAGCTGCTGGTGGTGTGTCATATCCATCAAAAGCCCTGTTGATGGGCATATAAAGATTGCAGCCATGCAATGCGAAATATCTGCTGTGAGGCAACGAAGATTAACTTTATTTAAATATAACATAATACTTTCTTATGTGAACTTCACAGAACAATCTATAAAACACTATAAAGCCTGAGTACATACCAATAGAAGAACAACTTGTCTGATTCCACACCGTTGTGGTCGTCAAGCTGCTGGTCATATCCATCAAAGGCCCAGTTCACTGCAAATATTGATTGCAGCCATGCAATGCGAACTCCCTAATGTGGGACAACAAAGATTTACTACATTTAAAAATAAGGTATTATGTTCTCATAAGATCTTCAAGGAACAATCTTTAAAACAACAAAAAGCCTGAGTACATACCAATAAAAAAACGACTTGTCTGATTCCACACCGTTCTGGTCATCAAGCTGCTTGTGGTGTGTCATATCCATCAAAAGCCCTGTTGATGGGCAAATAAAGATTGCAGCCATGCAATGCGAACTATCAGCTGTGAAGCAATGAAGATTTACTTCTTTTAAAAGTAAAATAATAGTTTCTTATGTGAATTTCAAAAATCAATCTTTAAAACACTATAAATCCTGAGTACATACCAATAGAACAACTTGTCTGATTAAACACCATCGTGGTCATCAACCTGCTGGTGGTTTGTCATATCCACCAAAAGCCCTGTTGATGGGCAAATAAAGATTCCAGTAATGCAATGCGAAATATCTGCTGTTAGGCAACTAAGATTTACTTCATTTAAAAATAAAATAATACTTTCTTATGTGAACTTCAAAGAACAATCATAAAAACACTATAAAGCCTGAGTACATACCAATAGAAGAACAACTTGTCTGATTCCACTCCGCCGTGGTCATCGAGCTGCTGATGGTGTGCATATCCACCAAAAGCCCAGTTGAAGGGAAAATAAAGATTGCAGCCATGCAATGCGAACTCCCTGATGTGAGGCAACAAAGATTAACTACATTTCAAAATAAAGTACCATGTTCTTATAAGTACTTCGGAGAACAATCTTTAAAACAACATAAAGCCTGAGTACATACCAATAGAAGAACAACTTGTCTGATACCACAACTTTATGGTCATCAAGCTGCCTGTGGTGTGACATATCCAACAAAAGCCCAGTTGAAGGGAAAATGAAGATTGCAGCCATGCATTGCGAACTCCCTGATGTGAGGCAACTAAGATTTACTGCATTTAAAAATAAAGTACTATGTTCTTATAAAAACTTGAAGGAACAATCTTTATAACTACAAAAAGTCTGAGTACATACCAATAGAAGAACATGTCTGATTCCACACCATCGTGGTCATCAAGCTGTTGGTGGCGTGTCATATCCTTCAAAAGCACTGTTGATGGGCATATAAAGATTGCAGCCATGCAACGCGAAATATCTGCTGTGAGACAACAAAGATTTACATCATTTAAAAATAAAATAATACTTTCTTACGTGAACTTCAAAGAACAATCTTTAAAACACTATAAAGCCTGAGTACATACCAATAGGAGAACAACTTGAATGATTCCACACCCTTGTGGTCATCGAGCTGCTGATGGTGTGCATATCCACTAAAACCCCAATTGAAGGGAAAATAAAGATTGCAGCCATGCAATGCGAACTCCCAGATGGGAGGCAACAAAGATTTACTACATTTAAAAATAAAGTACTACGTTCTTATAAAAACTTGAAGGAACAATCTTCATAACAACAAAAAGCCTGAGTACATATAAATAGAAGAACATGTCTGATTCCACAGCGTCATGGTCATCAAGCTGCTGGTGGTGTGTCATATCCATCAAAAGCCCTGTTGATTAGCATATAAAGATTGCAGCCATGCAATGCGAAATATCTGCTGTGAGGGAACGAAGATTTACTTTATTTAAAAATAAAATAATACTTTCTTATGTGAACTTCAAAGAACAACCTATTAAACACTATAAAGCCTGAGTACATACTAATAGAAGAACAACTTGTCTGATTCCACACCATCGTGGTCATCAAGCTGCTGGTCATATCCATCAAAAGCCCAGTTGATGTGCAAATATAGATTGCAGCCATGCAATGTGAACTCCCTCATGTGGGACAACAAAGATTTACTACATTTAAAAATAAAGTACTATGTTCTTATAAGAACTTCATGGAAAAATCTTTAAAACAACAAAAAGCCTGAGTACATACCAATAGAAGACCGACTTGTCTGATTCCACAGTGTCGTGGTCATCTACCTACTGGTGGTGTGTCATATCCATCAAAAGCCCAGTTGATGTGCAAATAAAGATTGCAGCCATGCAATGCGGACTCCCTGATGTGAGGCAACAATGATTTACTTCTTTTAAAAACAAAATACTACGTTCTTATATGAACTTCAAGGAACAATCTTTAAAACACAAGAAAGCATGAGTACATACCAATAGAAGAACAACTTGTCTGATTCCACACCGTCGTGGTCATCGAGCTGCTGATGGTGTGCATATCCACCCAAAGCCCAGTTGTAGGGAAAATAAAGATTGCATACATTCAACGCGAACTCCGTGATGTGAGGCAACAAAGATTTACTACATTTAAATATAAAGTACTATGTTCTTATAATAATTTCAAGAAACAATCGTTAAAACAACAAAAAGCCTGAGAACATAATAATAGTTGAACAACATATCTGTTTCCACACCGTCGTGGTCATCAAGCTGCTTGTAGTGTGTCATATCCATCAAAAGCCCTGTTGATGGGCAAATAAAGACTGCAGCCATGCAATGCGAACTCTCTGCTGTGAGGCAACGAAGATTTACTTCATTTAAAAATAAAATAATACTTTCTTATGTGAACTTAAAAGAACGATCTTTAAAACACTGTAAAGCCTGAGTACATCCCAATTGAAGAACAACTTGTCTGATTCCACACCGTCGTGGTCATCAAACTGCTGGTGGTGTGCCATATCCATCAATAGCCCTGTTGGTGGCCAAATAAAGATTGCAGCCATGCAATGCAAACTATCTGCTGTGAGGCAACTAAGATTTACTACATTTAAAAACAAAATATATCGTTCTTATATGAACTTCAAAGAACAATCTTTAAAACACTATAAAGCCTGAGTACATACCAATAGAAGAACAACGTATCTGTTTCCACACCATTGTGTTCATCAAGCTGCTGGTGGTGTGTCATATGCAGCAAAAGCCCTGTTGATGGGAAAATAAAGATTGCAGCCATGCAATGCGAAATATCTGCTGTGAGGCAACGAAGATTTACTTCATTTCACAACAAAATAATACTTTCTTATGTAAACTTCAAAGAAAAATCTTTAAAAAACTATAACGACTGAGTACATACCAATAGAAGAACAACTTGTCTGATTCCACACCGTCGTGGTCATCAAACTGCTGGTGGTGTGCATAACCAAAAAAAGCCCAGTTGAAGGGAAAATAAAGATTGCAGCCATGCAATGCGAACTCCCTGATGTGAGGCAACAAAGATTTAATACATTTAAAAATAAAGTATTATGTTCTTATAAGTACTTCAAGGAACAATCTTTAAAACAACCAAAAGCCTGAGTACATACCAATTGAAGAACAACTTGTCTGATTCCACACCGTTCTGGTCATCAAGATACTTGTGGTGTGTCATATCCATCAAAAGCCCTGTTGATGGGCAAATAAAGATTGCAGCCATGCAATGCGAACTATCAGCTGTGAGGCAATGAAGATTTACTTCTTTTAAAAATAAAATAATAGTTTCTTATGTAAACTTCAAAGATCAATCTTTAAAACACTATAAAGCCTGAGTACATACCAATAGAAGAACAACTTGTCTGATTCCACACCGCCGTGGTCATCAAGCTGCTGGTGGTGTGTCATATCCATCAAAAGCCCTGTTGATGGACAAATAAAGATTGCAGCCATGCAATGCGAACTATCTGCTGTGAGGCAACGAAGATTTACTTCATTTAAAAATAAACTAATACTTTGTTATGTGAACTTCAAAGAACAATCTTTAAAACACTATAAAGCCTGAGTACATACCAATAGCAGAACAACTTGTCTGATTCCACACCCTCATGGTCATCGAGATGCTGATCGTGTGCATATCCACTAAAAGCCCAATTGAAGGGAAAATAAAGGTGGCAGCCATGCAATGCGAACTCCCTGATGTGATGCAACAAAGAGTTACTACATTTACAAATAAAGTACTATGTTCTTATAAAAACTTGAAGGAACAATCTTTATAATAACAAAAAGCCTGAGTACATATAAATAGAAGAACATGTCTGATTCCACACCGTCATGATCATCAAGCTGCTGGTGGTGTGTCATATCCATCAAAAGCCCTGTTGATGGGCATATAAAGATTGCAGCCATGCAATGCGAAATATCTGCTGTGAGGCAACGAAGATTTACTTTATTTAAAAATAAAATAATACTTTCTTATGTGAACTTCAAAGAAAAATCAATAAAACACTATAAAGCCTGAGTACATACCAATAGAAGAACAACTTGTCTGATTCCACACCGTCATGGTCATCAAGCTGCTGGTCATATCCATCAAAAGCCCAGTTGATGTGCAAATATAGATTGCAGCCATGCAGTGCGAACTCCCTGATGTGGGTCAACAAAGATTTACTACATTTAAAAATAAAGTACTATGTTCTTATAAGAACTTCAAGGAACAATCTTGAAATCAACAAATAGCCTGAGTACATACCAATAGAAGAACGACTTGTCTGATTCCACACCATCGAGGTCATCAGGCTGCTGGTGGTGTGTCATATCAATCAGAAGCCCAGTTGATGTGCAAATAAAGATCGCAGCCATGCAATGCAAACTATCTGCTGTTAGGCAACTAAGATTTACATCATTTAAAAATAAAATAATACTTTCTTACGTGAACTTCAAAGAACCATCTTTGAAACACTATAAAGCCTGAGTACATACCAATAGGAGAACAACTTGAGTGATTCCACACACTTGTGGTCATCGAGCTGCTGATGGTGTGCATATCCACTAAAAGCCCATGTGGAGGGAAATAAAGATTGCAGCCATGCAATGCGAACTCCCAGATGTGAGGAAACAAAGATTTACTACATTTAAAAATAAAGTACTATGTTCTTATAAAAACTTGAAGGAACAATCTTTATAACAACAAAAAACCTGAGTACATATAAATAGAAGAACATGTCTGATTCCACACCGTCATGGTCATCAAGCTGCTGGTGGTGTGTCATATCCATCAAAAGCCCTGTTGATGGGCATATAAAGATTGCAGCCATGCAATGCGAAATATCTGCTGTGAGGCAACGAAGATTAACTTTATTTAAATATAACATAATAATTTCTTATGTGAACTTCACAGAACAATCTATAAAACACTATAAAGCCTGAGTACATACCAATAGAAGAACAACTTGTCTGATTCCACACCGTTGTGGTCGTCAAGCTGCTGGTCATATCCATCAAAGGCCCAGTTCACTGCAAATATTGATTGCAGCCATGCAATGCGAACTCCCTAATGTGGGACAACAAAGATTTACTACATTTAAAAATAAGGTATTATGTTCTCATAAGATCTTCAAGGAACAATCTTTAAAACAACAAAAAGCCTGAGTACATACCAATAAAAAAACGACTTGTCTGATTCCACACCTTTCTGGTCATCAAGCTGCTTGTGGTGTGTCATATCCATCAAAAGCCCTGTTGATGGGCAAATAAAGATTGCAGCCATGCAGTGCGAACTATCAGCTGTGAAGCAATGAAGATTTACTTCTTTTAAAAGTAAAATAATAGTTTCTTATGTGAATTTCAAAAATCAATCTTTAAAACACTATAAATCCTGAGTACATACCAATAGAACAACTTGTCTGATTAAACACCATCGTGGTCATCAACCTGCTGGTGGTTTGTCATATCCACCAAAAGCCCTGTTGATGGGCAAATAAAGATTCCAGTAATGCAATGCGAAATATCTGCTGTTAGGCAACTAAGATTTACTTCATTTAAAAATAAAATAATACTTTCTTCTGTGAACTTCAAAGAACAATCTTTAAAACACTATAAAGCCTGAGTACATACCAATAGAAGAACAACTTGTCTGATTCCACTCCGCCGTGGTCATCGAGCTGCTGATGGTGTGCATATCCACCAAAAGCCCAGTTGAAGGGAAAATAAAGATTGCAGCCATGCAATGCGAACTCCCTAATGTGAGGCAACAAAGATTAACTACATTTCAAAATAAAGTACTATGTACTTATAAGTACTTCGGAGAACAATCTTTAAAACAACATAAAGCCTGAGTACATACCAATAGAAGAACAACTTGTCTGATACCACACCTTTATGGTCATCAAGCTGCCTGTGGTGTGACATATCCAACAAAAGCCCAGTTGAAGGGAAAATGAAGATTGCAGCCATGCATTGCGAACTCCCTGATGTGAGGCAACTAAGATTTACTGCATTTAAAAATAAAGTACTATGTTCTTATAAAAACTTGAAGGAACAATCTTTATAACTACAAAAAGTCTGAGTACATACCAATAGAAGAACATTTCTGATTCCACACCATTGTGGTCATCAAGCTGTTGGTGGCGTGTCATATCCTTCAAAAGCACTGTTGATGGGCATATAAAGATTGCAGCCATGCAACGCGAAATATCTGCTGTGAGACAACAAAGATTTACATCATTTAAAAATAAAATAATACTTTCTTACGTGAACTTCAAAGAACAATCTTTAAAACACTATAAAGCCTGAGTACATACCAATAGGAGAACAACTTGAATGATTCCACACCCTTGTGGTCATCGAGCTGCTGATGGTGTGCATATCCACTAAAACCCCAATTGAAGGGAAAATAAAGATTGCAGCCATGCAATGCGAACTCCCAGATGGGAGGCAACAAAGATTTACTACATTTAAAAATAAAGTACTACGTTCTTATAAAAACTTGAAGGAACAATCTTCATAACAACAAAAAGCCTGAGTACATATAAATAGAAGAACATGTCTGATTCCACAGCGTCATGGTCATCAAGCTGCTGGTGGTGTGTCATATCCATCAAAAGCCCTGTTGATTAGCATATAAAGATTGCAGCCATGCAATGCGAAATATCTGCTGTGAGGGAACGAAGATTTACTTTATTTAAAAATAAAATAATACTTTCTTATGTGAACTTGAAAGAACAACCTATTAAACACTATAAAGCCTGAGTACATACTAATAGAAGAACAACTTGTCTGATTCCACACCATCGTGGTCATCAAGCTGCTGGTCATATCCATCAAAAGCCCAGTTGATGTGCAAATATAGATTGCAGCCATGCAATGTGAACTCCCTCATGTGGGACAACAAAGATTTACTACATTTAAAAATAAAGTACTATGTTCTTATAAGAACTTCAAAGATCAATCTTTAAAACACTATAAAGCCTGAGTACATACGTATAGAGGAACAACTTGTCTGATTCCACACCGTCGTGGTAATCAAGCTGCTGGTGGTGTGTCATATCCACCAAAAGCCCTGTTGATAGGCAAATAAAGATTGCAGCTATGCAATGCGAACTATCTGCTGTGAGGCAACGAAGATTTACTACATTTAAAAATAAAATACTTTCTTATGTGAACTTCAAAGAACAATCTATAAAGCACTATAAACCCTGAGTACATACCAATATCAGAACAACTTGTCTGATTCCACACCGTCGTGGTCATCAAGCTGCTGGTGATGTGTCATATCCATCAAAAGCCCTGTTGATGGGCAAATAAAGATTGCAGCCATGCAATGCGAACCGTCTGCTGTGAGGCAACAAAGATTTACATCATTTAAAAATAAAATAATACTTTCTTATGTGAACTTCAAAGAACAATCTTTAAAAAAACAAAACGCCTGAGTACATACCAATAGAAGAACAAGATGTCTGATTCCACTCCGTCATGTTCATCAATCTGCTGGCGGTGTGTCATATCCATCAAAAGCCCAGTTGATATGCAAATAATGATTGCAGCCATGCAATGTGAACTCCCTGATGTGAGACGACAAAGATTTACTCCATTTAAAAATAAAGTACTATGTTCTGATAAGAACTTCAAGGAACAATCTTTAAAACAACAAAAAGGCTGAGTACATACAAATAGAGAAACAACTTGTATGATTCCACACCGTCGTGGTCATCAAGCTGCTGGTGGTGTGTCATGTCCATCAAAAGCCCTGTTGATGGGCAAATAAAGACTGCAGCCATGCAATGCGAACTATCTGCTGTGAGGCAACCAAGATTTACTTCATTTAAAAATAAAATAATACTTTCTTGTGTGAAATTCAAAGAACAATCTTTAAAACACTATAAAGCCTGAGTACATACCAATAGAAGAACAACTTGTCTGATTCTATTCCGTCGTGGTCATCATGCTGCTGGTGGTGTGTCATATCCATCGAAAGCCCAGTTGATGTGCAAATAAAGATTGCAGACATGCAATGCGGACCCCCTATTGTGAGGCAACAAAGATTTACTACATTTAAAAACAAAATATTACGTTCTTATATGAACTTCAAAGAACAATCTTTAAAACACTATAAAGCCTGAGTACATACCAATAGAAGAACAATTTGTCTGTTCCACACCGTCGTGGTCATCGAGTTGCTGATGGTGTGCATATCCACCAAAAGCCCAGTTGTAGGGAAAATAAAGATTGCATACATTCAACGCGAACTCCCTGATGTGAGGCAACAAAGATTTACTACATTTAAATATAAAGTACTATGTTCTTATAATAATTTCAAGAAACAATCGTTAAAACAACAAAAAGCCTGAGAACATAATAATAGTTGAACAACATATCTGTTTCCACACCGTCGTGGTCATCAAGCTGCTTGTAGTGTGTCATATCCATCAAAAGCCCTGTTGATGGGCAAATAAAGACTGCAGACATGCAATGCGGACCCCCTATTGTGAGGCAACAAAGATTTACTACATTTAAAAACAAAATATTACGTTCTTATATGAACTTCAAAGAACAATCTTTAAAACACTATAAAGCCTGAGTACATACCAATAGAAGAACAACTTGTCTGATTCCACACCGCCGTGGTCATCAAGCTGCTGGTGGTGTGTCATATCCATCAAAAGCCCTGTTGATGGGCATATAAAGATTGCAGCCATGCAATGCGAAATATCTGTTGTGAGGCAACGAAGATTTACTTTATTTAAAAATAAAATAATACCTTCTTATGTGAACTTCAAAGAAAAATCTATAAAACACTATAAAGCCTGAGTACATACCAATAGAAGAACAACTTGTCTGATTCCACACCGTCATGGCCATCAAGCTGCTGGTCATATCCATCAAAAGCCCAGTTGATGTGCAAATATAGATTGCACCCATGCAATGTGAACACCCTGATGTGGGACATCAATGATTTACTACATTTAAAAATAAGGTATTATGTTCTTATAAGAACTTCAAGGAACAATCTTTAAAACAACGAAAAGCCTGAGTACATACCAATAGAAGAACAACTTGTCTGATTCCACACCCTCGTGGTCATTGAGCTGCTGATGGTGTGCATATCCACTAAAAGCCCAGTTGAAGGGAAAATAAAGATTGCAGCCATGCAATGCGAACTACATGATGTGAGGCAACAAAGATTTACTACATTTAAAAATAAAGTACTACGTTCTTATAAAAACTTCAAGGAACAATCTTTATAATAACAAAAAGCCTGAGTACATATAAATAGAAGAACATGTCTGGTTCCACACCGTCATGGTCATCAAGCTGCTGGTGGTGTGTCATATCCATCAAAAGCCCTGTTGATGGGCATATAAAGATTGCAGCCATGCAACGCGAAATATCTGCTGTGAGGCAACGAAGATTAAATTTATTTAAAAATAAAATAATACTTTCTTATGTGAACTTCAAAGAACAATCTATAAAACACTATAAAACCTGAGTACATACCAATAGAAGAACAACTTGTCTGATTCCACACCGTCGTGGTCATCAAGCTGCTCCTCATATCCATCAAAGGCCCAGTTGATGTGCAAATATAGATTGCAGCCATGCAATGTTAACTCCCTGATGTGGGACAACAAAGATTTGCTACATTTAAAAATAAGGTATTATGTTCCTATAAGATCTTCAAGGAACAATCTTTAAAACAACAAAAAACCTGAGTACATACCAATAGAAGAACGACTTGTCTGATTCCACACCGTTCTGGTCATCAAGCTGCTTGTGGTGTGTCATATCCATCAAAAGCCCTGTTGATGGGCAAATAAAGATTGCAGCCATGCAATGCGAACTATCAGCTGTGAGGCAATGAAGATTTACTTCTTTTAAAAATAAAATAATAGTTTCTTATGTGAACTTCAAAGATCAATCTTTAAAACACTATAAAGCCTGAGTACATACCAATAGAAGAACAACTTGTCTGATTCCACACCGTCGTGGTCATCAAGCTGCTGGTGGTGTGTCATATCCACCAAAAGCCCTGTTGGTGGGCAAATAAAGATTCCAGCCATGCAATGCGAACTATCTGCTGTGAGGCAATGAAGATTTACTTCATTTAAAAATAAAATAATACTTTCTGATGTGAACTTCAAAGAACAATCTTTAAAACACTATAAAGCCTGAGTACATACTAATAGAAGAACAACTTGTCTGATTCGACACCATCGTGGTCATCGAGCTGCTGATGGCGTGCATATATACCAAAAGCCCAGTTGAAGGGAAAATAAAGATTGCAGATATGCATTGCGAACTCCCTGATGTGAGGCAACTAAGATTTACAGCATTTAAAAATAAAGTACTATGTTCTTATAAAAACTTGAAGGAACAATCTTTATAACAACAAAAAGTCTGAGTACATACCAATAGAAGAACATGTCTGATTCCACACCATCGTGGTCGTCAAGCTGTTGTTGACGTGTCATATCCTTCAAAAGCCCTGTTGATGGGCGTATAAAGATTGCAGCCATGCAATGCGAAATATCTGCTGTGAGGCCACGTACATTTACTTCATTTAAAAATAAAATAATACTTTTTTATGTGAAGTTCAAAGAACAATCTATAAAACATTATAAAGCCTGACTACATACCAATAGAAGTACAACTTGTCTGATTCCACACCGTCGTGGTCATCAAGCTGCTGGTCATATCCATCAAAAGCCCAGTTGATGTGCAAATATAGATTGCAGCCATGCAGTGCGAACTCCCTGATGTGGGTCAACAAAGATTTACTACATTTAAAAATACAGTACTATGTTCTTATAAGAACTTCAAGGAACAATCTTGAAATCAACAAATAGCCTGAGTACATACCAATAGAAGAACGACTTGTCTGATTCCACACCATCGAGGTCATCAGGCTGCTGGTGGTGTGTCATATCAATCAGAAGCCAGTTGATGTGCAAATAAAGATCGCAGCCATGCAATGCAAACTATCTGCTGTGAGGCAACTAAGATTTACATCATTTAAAAATAAAATAATTCTTTCTTACGTGAACTTCAAAGAACCATCTTTGAAACACTATAAAGCCTGAGTACATACCAATAGGAGAACAACTTGAGTGATTCCACACACTTGTGGTCATCGAGCTGCTGATGGTGTGCATATCCACTAAAAGACCTTGTGGAGGGAAAATAAAGATTGCAGCCATGCAATGCGAACTCCCAGATGTGAGGCAACAAAGATTTACTACATTTAAAAATAAAATACTATGTTCTTATAAAAACTTGAAGGAACAATCTTTATAACAACAAAAAGCCTGAGTACAAATAAATAGAAGAACATGTCTGATTCCACACCGTCATGGTCATCAAGCTGCTGGTGGTGTGTCATATCCATCAAAAGCCCTGTTGATGGGCATGTAAAGATTGCAGCCATGCAATGCGAAATATCTGCTGTGAGGCAACGAAGATTAACTTTATTTAAAAATAACATAATACTTTCTTATGTGAACTTCACAGAACAATCTATAAAACACTATAAAGCCTGAGTACATACCAATAGAAGAACAACTTGTCTGATTCTACTCCGTCGTGGTCATCATGCTGCTGGTGGTGTGTCATATCCATCGAAAGCCCAGTTGATGTGCAAATAAAGATTGCAGACATGCAATGTGGACCCCCTATTGTGAGGCAACAAAGATTTACTACATTTAAAAACAAAATATTACGTTCTTATATGAACTTCAAAGAACAATCTTTAAAACACTATAAAGCCTGAGTACATACCAATAGAAGAACAATTTGTCTGTTCCACACCATCGTGGTCATCGAATTGCTGATGGTGTGCATATCCACCAAAAGCCCAGTTGTAGGGAAAATAAAGATTGCATACATTCAACGCGAACTCCCTGATGTGAGGCAACAAAGATTTACTACATTTAAATATAAAGTACTATGTTCTTATAATAATTTCAAGAAACAATCGTTAAAACAACAAAAAGCCTGAGAACATAATAATAGTTGAACAACATATCTGTTTCCACACCGTCGTGGTCATCAAGCTGCTTGTAGTGTGTCATATCCATCAAAAGCCGTGTTGATGGGCAAATAAAGACTGCAGCCATGCAATGCGAACTCTCTGCTGTGAGGCAACGAAGATTTACTTCATTTAAAAATAAAATAATACTTTCTTATGTGAACTTCAAAGAACGATCTTTAAAACACTGTAAATCCTGAGTACATCCCAATAGAAGAACAACTTGTCTGATTCCACACCGTCGTGGTCATCAAACTGCTGGTGGTGTGCCATATCCATCAATAGCCCTGTTGATGGGCAAATAAAGATTGCAGCCATGCAATGCAAACTATCTGCTGTGAGGCAACTAAGATTTACTACATTTAAAAACAAAATATATCGTTCTTATATGAACTTCAAAGAACAATCTTTAAAACACTATAAAGCCTGAGTACATACCAATAGAAGAACAACGTATCTGTTTCCACACCGTCGTGTTCATCAAGCTGCTGGTGGTGTGTCATATCCTGCAAAAGCCCTGTTGATGGGAAAATAAAGATTGCAGCCATGCAATGCGAAATATCTGCTGTGAGGCAACGAAGATTTACTTCATTTCACAACAAAATAATACTTTCTTATGTAAACTTCAAAGAAAAATCTTTAAAAAACTATAACGACTGAGTACATACCAATAGAAGAACAACTTGTCTGATTCCACACCCTCGTGGTCATCAAACTGCTGGTGGTGTGCATATCCACCAAAAGCCCAGTTGAAGGGAAAATAAAGATTGCAGCCATGCAATGCGAACTCCCTGATGTGAGGCAACAAAGATTTAATACATTTAAAATTAAAGTATTATGTTCTTATAAGTACTTCAAGGAACAATCTTTAAAACAACCAAAAGCCTGAGTACATACCAATTGAAGAACAACTAGTCTGATTCCACACCGTTCTGGTCATCAAGATACTTGTGGTGTGTCATATCCATCAAAAGCCCTGTTGATGGGCAAATAAAGATTGCAGCCATGCAATGCGAACTATCAGCTGTGAGGCATTGAAGATTTACTTCTTTTAACAATAAAATAATAGTTTCTTATGTGAACTTCAAAGATCAATCTTTAAAACAATATAAAGCCTGAGTACATACCAATTTCAGAACAACTTGTCTGATTCCACACCCTCATGGTCATCGAGATGCTGATCGTGTGCATATCCACTAAAAGCCCAATTGAAGGGAAAATAAAGATGGCAGCCATGCAATGCGAACTCCCTGATGTGAGGCAACAAAGAGTTACTACATTTACAAATAAAGTACTATGTTCTTATAAAAACTTGAAGGAACAATCTTTATAATAACAAAAAGCCTGAGTACATATAAATAGAAGAACATGTCTGATTCCACACCGTCATGATCATCAAGCTGCTGGTGGTGTGTCATATCCATCAAAAGCCCTGCTGATGGGCATATAAAGATTGCAGCCATGCAATGCGAAATATCTGCTGTGAGGCAACGAAGATTTACTTTATTTAAAAATAAAATAATACTTTCTTATGTGAACTTCAAAGAACATTCTATAAAACACTATAAAACCTGAGTACATACCAATAGAAGAACAACTTGTCTGATTCAACACCGTCGTGGTCATCAAGCTGCTGCTCATATCCATCAAAGGCCCAGTTGATGTGCAAATATAGATTGCAGCCATGCAATGGTAACTCCCTGATGTGGGACAACAAAGATTTGCTACATTTAAAAATAAGGTATTATGTTCCTACAAGATCTTCAAGGAACAATCTTTAAAACAACAAAAAACCTGAGTACATACCAATAGAAGAACGACTTGTCTGATTCCACACCATTCTGGTCATCAAGCTGCTTGTGGTGTGTCATATCCATCAAAAGCCCTGTTGATGGGCAAATAAAGATTGCAGCCATGCAATGCGAACTATCAGCTGTGAGGCAATGAAGATTTACTTCTTTTAAAAATAAAATAATAGTTTCTTATGTGAACTTCAAAGATCAATCTTTAAAACACTATAAAGCCTGAGTACATACCAATAGAAGAACAACTTGTCTGATTCCACACCGTCGTGGTCATCAAGCTGCTGGTGGAGTGTCATATCCACCAAAAGCCCTGTTGGTGGGCAAATAAAGATTCCAGCCATGCAATGCGAACTATCTGCTGTGAGGCAATGAAGATTTACTTCATTTAAAAATAAAATAATACTTTCTGATGTGAACTTCAAAGAACAATCTTTAAAACACTATAAAGCCTGAGTACATACCAATAGAAGAACAACTTGTCTGATTCCACACCATCGTGGTCATCGAGCTGCTGATGGTGTGCATATCCACCAAAAGCCCAGTTGAAGGGAAAATAAAGATTGCAGATATGCATTGCGAACTCCCTGATGTGAGGCAACTAAGATTTACTGCATTTAAAAATAAAGTACTATGTTCTTATAAAAACTTGAAGGAACAATCTTTATAACAACAAAAAGTCTGAGTACATACCAATAGAAGAACATGTCTGATTCCACACCATCGTGGTCGTCAAGCTGTTGTTGGCGTGTCATATCCTTCAAAAGCCCTGTTGATGGGCGTATAAAGATTGCAGCCATGCAATGCGAAATATCTGCTGTGAGGCGACGTACATTTACTTTATTTAAAAATAAAATAATACATTCTTATGTGAACTTCAAAGAACAATCTATAAAACATTATAAAGCCTGAGTACATACCAATAGAAGTACAACTTGTCTGATTCCACACCGTCGTGGTCATCAAGCTGCTGGTCATATCCATCAAAAGCCCAGTTGATGTGCAAATATAGATTACAGCCATGCAGTGCGAACTCCCTGATGTGGGTCAACAAAGATTTACTACATTTAAAAATAAAGTACTATGTTCTTATAAGAACTTCAAGGAACAATTTTGAAATCAACAAATAGCCTGAGTACATACCAATAGAAGAACGACTTGTCTGATTCCACACCATCGAGGTCATCAGGCTGCTGGTGGTGTGTCATATCAATCAGAAGCCCAGTTGATGTGCAAATAAAGATCGCAGCCATGCAATGCAAACTATCTGCTGTGAGGCAACTAAGATTTACATCATTTAAAAATAAAATAATACTTTATTACGTGAACTTCAAAGAACCATCTTTGAAACACTATAAAGCCTGAGTACATACCAATAGGAGAACAACTTGAGTGATTCCACACACTTGTGGTCATCGAGCTGCTGATGGTGTGCATATCCACTAAAAGCCCATGTGGAGGGAAAATAAAGATTGCAGCCATGCAATGCGAACTCCCAGATGTGAGGCAACGAAGATTTACTACATTTAAAAATAAAGTACTATGTTCTTATAAAAACTTGAAGGAACAATCTTTATAACAACAAAAAGCCTGAGTACATATAAATAGAAGATCATGTCTTATTCCACACCGTCATGGTCATCAAGCTGCTGGTGGTGTGTCATATCCATCAAAAGCCCTGTTGATGGGCATATAAAGATTGCAGCCATGCAATGTGAAATATCTGCTGTGAGGCAACGAAGATTAACTTTATTTAAAAATAACATAATACTTCCTTATGTGAACTTCACAGAACAATCTATAAAACACTATAAAGCCTGAGTACATACCAATAGAAGAACAACTTGTCTGATTCCACACCGTTGTGGTCATCAAGCTGCTGGTCATATCCATCAAAGGCCCAGTTCACTGCAAATATAGATTGCAGCCATGCAATGCGAACTCCCTAATGTGGGACAACAAAGATTTACTACATTTAAAAATAAGGTATTATGTTTACATAAGATCTTCAAGGAACAATCTTTAAAACAACAAAAAGCCTGAGTACATACCAATAGAAAAACGACTTGTCTGATTCCACACCGTTCTGGTCATCAAGCTGCTTGTGGTGTGTCATATCCATCAAAAGCCCTGTTGATGGGCAAATAAAGATTGCAGCCATGCAATGCGAACTATCAGCTGTGAAGCAATGAAGATTTACTTCTTTTAAAAGTAAAATAATAGTTTCTTATGTGAATTTCAAAAATCAATCTTTAAAACACTATAAAGCCTGAGTACATACCAATAGAACAACTTGTCTGATTCCACACCATCGTGGTCATCAACCTGCTGGTGGTTTGTCATATCCACCAAAAGCCCTGTTGATGGGCAAATAAAGATTCCAATAATGCAATGCGAACTATCTGCTGTGAGGCAGCGAAGATTTACTTCATTTAAAAATAAAATAATACTTTCTTATGTGAACTTCAAAGGACAATCTTTAAAACACTATAAAGCCTGAGTACATACCAATAGAAGAACAACTTGTCTGATTCCACTCCGTCGTGGTCATCAAGCTGCCTGTGGTGTGACATATCCAACAAAAGCCCAGTTGAACTGAAAATGAAGATGCAGCCATGCATTGTGAACTCCCTGATGTGAGGCAACTAAGATTTACTGCATTTAAAAATAAAGTACTATGTTCTTATAAAAACTTGAAGGAACAATTTTCATAACAACGAAAAGTCTGAGTACATACCAATAGAAGAACATGTCTGATTCCACACCATCGTGGTCATCAAACTGTTGGTGGCGTGTCATATCCTACAAAAGCCCTGTTGATGGGCATATGAAGATTGCAGCCATGCAATGCGAAATATCTGCTGTGAGGCAACGAAGATTTACTTTATTTAAAAATAAAATAAAACTTTCTTATGTGAACTTCAAAGAACAATCTATTAAACACTATAAAGCCTGAGTACACACTAATAGAAGAACAACTTGTCTGATTCCACACCATCGTGGTCATCAAGCTGCTGGTCATATCCATCAAAAGCCCAGTTGATGTGCAAATATAGATTGCAGCCATGCAATGTGAACTCCCTCATGTGGGACAACAAAGATTTACTACATTGAAAAATAAAGTACTATGTTCTTATAAGAACTTCATGGAACAATCTTTAAAACAACAAAAAGCCTGAGTACATACCAATAGAAGACCGACTTGTCTGATTCCACAGTGTCGTGGTCATCTACCAACTGGTGGTGTGTCATATCCATCAAAAGCCCTGTTGATTAGCATATAAAGATTGCAGCCATGCAATGCGAAATATCTGCTGTGAGGGAACGAAGATTTACTTTATTTAAAAATAAAATAATACTTTCTTATGTGAACTTCAAAGAACAACCTATTAAACACTATAAAGCCTGAGTACATACTAATAGAAGAACAACTTGTCTGATTCCACACCATCGTGGTCATCAAGCTGCTGGTCATATCCATCAAAAGCCCAGTTGATGTGCAAATATAGATTGCAGCCATGCAATGTGAACTCCCTCATGTGGGACAACAAAGATTTACTACATTGAAAAATAAAGTACTATGTTCTTATAAGAACTTCATGGAACAATCTTTAAAACAACAAAAAGCCTGAGTACATACCAATAGAAGACCGACTTGTCTGATTCCACAGTGTCGTGGTCATCTACCAACTGGTGGTGTGTCATATCCATCAAAAGCCCAGTTGATGTGCAAATAAAGATTGCAGCCATGTAATGCGGACTCCCTGATGTGAGGCAACAATGATTTACTTCTTTTAAAAACAAAATACTACGTTCTTATATGAACTTCAAGGAACAATCTTTAAAACACCAGAAAGCATGAGTACATACCAATAGAAGAACAACTTGTCTGATTCCACACCGTCGTGGTCATCGAGCTGCTGATGGTGTGCATATCCACCCAAAGCCCAGTTGATGGGCAAAGAAAGATTGCAGCCATGCAATGCGAACTATCTGCTGTGAGGCAACGAAGATTTACTACATTTAAAAATAAAATACTTTCTTATGTGAACTTCAAAGAACAATCTATAAAGCACTATAAACCCTGAGTACATACCAATATCAGAACAACTTGTCTGATTCCACACCGTCGTGGTCATCAAGCTGCTGGTGATGTGTCATATCCATCAAAAGCCCTGTTGATGGGCAAATAAAGATTGCAGCCATGCAATGCGAACCATCTGCTGTGAGGCAACGAAGATTTACATCATTTAAAAATAAAATAATACTTTCTTATGTGAACTTCAAAGAACAATCTTTAAAAAAACAAAACGCCTGAGTACATACCAATAGAAGAACAAGATGTCTGATTCCACTCCGTTGTGTTCATCAATCTGCTGGCGGTGTGTCATATCCATCAAAAGCCCAGTTGATATGCAAATAATGATTGCAGCCATGCAATGTGAACTCCCTGATGTGAGACAACAAAGATTTACTCCATTTAAAAATAAAGTACTATGTTCTGATAGGAACTTCAAGGAACAATCTTTAAAACAACAAAAAGGCTGAGTACATACCAATAGAGAAACAACTTGTATGATTCCACACCGTCGTGGTCATCAAGCTGCTGGTGGTGTGTCATATCCATCAAAAGCCCTGTTGATGGGCAAATAAAGACTGCAGCCATGCAATGCGAACTATCTGCTGTGAGGCAACCAAGATTTACTTCATTTAAAAATAAAATAATACTTTCTTGTGTGAAATTCAAAGAACAATCTTTAAAACACTATAAAGCCTGAGTACATACCAATAGAAGAACAACTTGTCTGATTCTACTCCGTCGTGGTCATCATGCTGCTGGTGGTGTGTCATATCCATCGAAAGCCCAGTTGATGTGCAAATAAAGATTGCAGACATGCAATGCGGACCCCCTATTGTGAGGCAACAAAGATTTACTACATTTAAAAACAATATATTACCTTCTTATATGAACTTCAAAGAACAATCTTTAAAACACTATGAAGCCGGAGTACATACCAATAGAAGAACAATTTGTCTGTTCCACACCGTCGTGGTCATCGAGTTGCTGATGGTGTGCATATCCAACAAAAGCCCAGTTGTAGGGAAAATAAAGATTGCATACATTCAACGCGAACTCCCTGATGTGAGGCAACAAAGATTTACTACATTTAAATATAAAGTACTATGTTCTTATAATAATTTCAAGAAACAATCGTTAAAACAACAAAAAGCCTGAGAACATAATAATAGATGAACAACATATCTGTTTCCACACCGTCGTGGTCATCAAGCTGCTTGTAGTGTGTCATATCCATCAAAAGCCGTGTTGATGGGCAAATAAAGACTGCAGCCATGCAATGCGAACTCTATGCTGTGAGGCAACGAAGATTTACATCATTTAAAAATAAAATAATACTTTGTTATGTGAACTTCAAAGAACGATCTTTAAAACACTGTAAAGCCTGAGTACATCCCAATAGAAGAACAACTTGTCTGATTCCACACCGTCGTGGTCATCAAACTGCTGGTGGTGTGCCATATCCATCAATAGCCCTGTTGATGGGCAAATAAAGATTGCAGCCATGCAATGCAAACTATCTGCTGTGAGGCAACTAAGATTTACTACATTTAAAAACAAAATATATCGTTCTTATATGAACTTCAAAGAACAATCTTTAAAACACTATAAAGGCTGAGTACAAACCCATAGAAGAACAACGTATCTGTTTCCACACCGTCGTGTTCATCAAGCTGCTGGTGGTGTGTCATATCCAGCAAAAGCCCTGTTGATGGGAAAATAAAGATTGCAGCCATGCAATGCGAAATATCTGCTGTGAGGCAACGAAGATTTACTTCATTTCACAACAAAATAATACTTTCTTATGTAAACTTCAAAGAAAAATCTTTAAAAAACTATAACGACTGAGTACATACCAATAGAAGAACAACTTGTCTGATTCCACACCGTCGTGGTCATCAAACTGCTGGTGGTGTGCCATATCCATCAATAGCCCTGTTGATGGGCAAATAAAGATTGCAGCCATGCAATGCAAACTATCTGCTGTGAGGGAACAAAGATTTACTTCATTTAAAAATAAAATAATACTTTCTTATGTGAACTTCAAAGAATGATCTTTAAAACACTATAAAGCCTGAGTACATATCAATAGATGAACAACTTGTCTGATTCCACTCCATCGTGGTCATCGAGCTGCTGTTGGTGTGCATATCCACCAAATGTCCAGTTGAAGGGAAAATAAAGATTGCAGCCATGCAATGCGAACTCCCTGATGTGAGTTATAAACGATTTACTACATTTAAAAATAAAGTACTATGTTCTTATAAAAAGTTGAAGAAACAATCTTTATAACAACAAAAACCCTGAGTACATACCAATAGAAGAACAACTTGTCTGATTCCACATCGTTGTGGTCATCAAGCTGCTGGTGGTGTGTCATATCCATCAAAAGACCTGTTGATGGGCAAATAAAGATTGCAGCAATGCTATGCTAACTATCTGCTGTGAGACAATGAAGATAAACATCATTTAAAAATAAAATAATATTTTCTTATGTGAACTTCAAAGAACAATCTTTAAAACAACAAAAAGCATGAGTACATACCAATAGAAGAACAACTTGTCTGATTCCACACCGTCGTGGTCATGAAGCTGCTGGCGGTGTGTCATATCCATCAAAAGCAGAGTAGATATGCAAATAAAGATTGCACCCATGCAATGTGAACTCCCTGATGTGAGACAACAAAGATTTACTACATTTAAAAATAAAGTACTATGTTCTTATAAGAACTTCAAGGAACAATCTTTAAAACAACAAAAAGCCTGAGTACATACCAATAGAAGAACAACTTGTCTGATTCCACAACTTCGTGGTCATCAAGCTGCTGGTGGTGTGTCATATCCATCAAAAGCCCAGTTCATGTGCAAATAAAGATTGCAGTCGTGCAATGCGGACTCCCTGATGTGAGGCAACAGAGATTTAGTACTTTTAAAAACAAAATACTACGTTCTTATATGAACTTCAAGGAACAATCTTTAAAACACCAGAAAGCCTGAGTAAATACCAATAGAAGATCAACTTGTCTGATTCCACACCGTCGTGCTCATCGAGTTGCTGATGGTGTGCATATCCACCAAATGCCCAGTTGAAGGGAAAATAAAGATTGTAGCCATGCAATGTGAACTCGCTGACGTGAGGCAACAAATATTCACTACAATTAAAAATAAAGTACTATGTTCTTATAAGAACATCAAGGACCAATCTTTAAAACAACAAAAAGCCTGAGTACATACCAATAGAAGAACAACTTGTCTGATTCCACACCGTCGTGGTCATCAAGCTGCTGGTGGTGTGTCATATCCATCAAAAGCCCTGTTGATGGGCAAATAAAGACTGCAGCCATGCAATGCGAACTATCTGCTGTGAGGCAACCAAGATTTACTACATTTAATAATAAAATAATACTTTCTTGTGTGAAATTCAAAGAACAATCTTTAAAACACTATAAAGCCTGAGTACATACCAATAGAAGAACAACTTGTCTGATTGCATACCGTCGTGGTCATCTTGATGCTGGTGGTTTGTCATATCCAACGAAAG